>NC_138905.1:185577739-185735664 GCF_965231255.1 Vanellus vanellus | reverse complement strand
GGAGAGGAGAGGAGAGAGGAGAGGAGAGGAGCATTGAACTTTTTTCTTGTATCTTCCTATCATTTCTATAGCATAAGGATTTTAAGACTGGTATTAACATACTAGCTGTATTACTTACCAGCATATTAAGTATAAGAAAATAATATTTATCTGTTTGAAACCCTTGCTTGGAACACACTACAAAAAAGAAGCCCTTTGGGACACATTTTCAAGTAGTTTGTATTTATAAGCATTTATCTATTCACTCCTTTACAGGGATAAATCCTAGCTCCTGCATACAGCTAAAGGAAATGATCTGTAATCAGAAGAGCTACCTCCTAAAATGTAGACAGACAATGGAAATTGTCTATCAAAGATCTTTCTCTGATCTCAGGGCTCTGAAACTTGATAAAGGGGTCTTGGAATCTCCTGGTAATGTCCTTGTTTCTTCAACAAAACTGATCTCTTGTCCAGTCATTGTTGTGATGCTTTCATGAGCTACAGTGCACCACAGAAGAATCACAGCATACTCTGAATAATAGAATGTTTAACAGCTTCACTGTCTCTCAGGCCTTCCACAGGTTAAGTAACTTTTTTTTTTTTCAAATTGACCTTTTTTAATAATGAAGGGATATATGAAAGAGGAAAATAAATTCTATTGATATGTGCCATAAAACACACATGATTATTCTTGAAGCATCATCAAATGAAGTAAGGATCTTAGAAAACTGATTTCTGAGAAATAAAAGCATCTGACCAGTGATTTAGATTTTCAAAGATGAGATTATAACATGTTGATTGTATTTCAGAAAAAACAAACCAACAACAAAAAAAACCAAACCAAACCAAACCAAACAAACAAACAAACAAACCAACAATCCAACCTTAAAGGAATAAAATAGTGATGAAGTAAGGAAGTAAGCTATTCTGCAAATGTAAAGAGTTACACTCAATAATTACATCATCTTTCCTGATCCTACAGTGTGTATTTGCATACATATGTATCTCTCTATCTATATACTTATACACATATATTTGAATGATAGTGAATTGTAGCAAACAAACCTAACCAGAAGGCCTGACATGAGCCTGTTAGCACTTAGTGTGAATGGATATTTTGTTACTGAGCAACTGAGCAGGAAAAACACAGGGCTGAACAGAGAAAACAGAGCAGATAGTCGAAAGCACTAAACTGTGTTTGTTGTTTGGTTGATTTTTTGTTTGTTTGTTTGCTTGCTTGCTTTGTGGGTTTTTTTCTTTGGTGTTTTTTCCTTTTGTTTTCTGGGACACTGTCTGAAAGTCAGAATTTGTAACTATTTCTAGAAGAGAAAGCTTATAAATTGGAGGATTGAAAAATACAGATTTTGGAAAGTCAGAGCTTTCCTTTTCCTCCGTACACTTCTCTGCAGCTTTTATAAACTTTTAATTAAAGCCATTTTCAAAACCAAAAGCTATCTGATTTTTATCAGAGTGCAGGTATGATGATTTGGGGTTTTTTTTTGTTTGTTTTGTTTGGGTTTTTTGTTGTTTTTGTTTATTTGTTTGTTTGTTTGTTTGTTGTTTTTTTCCAGTTAAAGAAACATTACTATACTGGACTTCAGCTGGAAGTCAGATTTGCCCCGGATGCAACAAACTCCTAATACTTTTAGATTTGTAATGTTGACACAAATAAAGAGAAAACACTTCTACTTACTGTAACCCTCTGTTTTTAATCCCATCTTTTACAGTATAGAGTTTTCCAGCATTTATAGGGAAAGAAAACAGATCATATTTTTGTGGGACATTATTACTCACTTCCAGGAGACAGTAAGTAGATACTACTTTCCCTCTTGTTTATTCCATTATAAAGCTCCTTCAAAGCTAATTTTATTTTATTGAAACATGTATTTATACCCGCATTACAACAACAGAATATTGTGGTTTCTGAGTTTTTTAAGTATAAGTCACACCGGTGCCCTTTACTTACCCACACATATTTACATACGTGCAATCCTTGTTTTCTCTCCTCTTCCTTCTTATTTGCGTGCACTGTATTAGACCAAGTATTGTGAGATGGGATGTATCAGTGCACTGCCAGGAACAATCATTCTTTCTTGCCTTTCTCCAAAGAGACATTGTTCCTCATAATGAAAGGGAAAATGGGAACTGAAGACTAATAAGCCTTTATGAAAAGATATTTTTTTTTAAGCTTCTAAGACAGGTAAACTTAATAAACCCAATAAAATACTGTACTTTTTTGCTTGCTGTGCTTTTATCTAATCTTATAATACAAGATATTTTTATCACTTTGATGGGTGTAAGGTACAGTACTTAGTGGCTAGAGGTGTTACACAATGACACTTGGAGTACGTTGTAATCAACAAAATAATCCTGGTTTGTAGCCTTCCTTTGAAGGCCTGTCACAGCACAAGGACATTTTGTCTGTTCCATCTTAATACTATTTTCCCCTGGCTTTCATCTCTTCTGTAAACCACAAAACATAATGGTAAATGGCTTAACCAAATGGACATAAATGTTAGTACCATTATTTTCCCTTTGAGGGCCACACTATCACAGCAGGGCTCCTGAATGAAGCACAGTGATGTAACCATGTGTGTAGCTGTACACAGAATAGGCGACTGTGAAAAGGATATGGAAAAAAAAAACAAACATGATGACAAGTATCAGGATAATAAGGGGAACAGAATATGAAAGGTTGGCTGGTGATCTGTTCTGATCAGAGCTGTACCATGTTTTAACTGTCAGCAGCAAAACTTGAACTGAATAGACTTCAAAGGAAACGAAACCCCACAAAGGACGTAAAGAATTATCCAAAGGTTGCAATTTTATTTGTTTTCTGGGGCAGTCTATGTTGAGCAACTTTTTTTTTTTTTAATTAAAACAAAATGCAACCTAAGAGAAGAAAGATTTCCATCACAGAACAAGAAAACAGACCCATACTCATAGCGAATAGATCCACTAATACACAGTAAACTGTGAATTCACCTTTAAACTGTGAGCCCCTTGGTAACTCCCTTGGAAACTAATCTAATGCTTGTAAAGTAAAAGAGCTACTGTTTGATGCTTTGTTTAACAAGAATATTAATTAAAACTTGTTCAATACTGATATTTTGGATAACTATATGCACTTGTACTACACAATGATGGGTAGAGTGCATGCAATAAAGGCATGGTTTTATATTGTTTTGTAGTGATTTATTTTTTTTTTCATGGGAAAAAAAGATATGTTTTGGGTTTTATTTTTTCACTTGATGGGGGTTACATTTTTGTTTCATTGCTACCGTGTTATTTATACAGGCTCTTTAAAAAAATGTAGCTAGGCGTGTTTTTGAGGAAAGAAGGAAAACAAAATTTAACAACTGGTTAATAGTATGCAGCATTATATAACGTGAAAGAACAGACAAAAGAGAACATTGCTTTCAGCTGAAACTGCAAAGGAAATACACTTTAATTTGATAGTTTATTTTCATGAGCATGTTTAAGTCATAGGCCTTTCAGAAAGCTGTCTTTGACATTTCAGTAAAAGGAAGCAAAATTGTAAAGGGCAGACAAGGTCTACCAATGCCAGACTCCATATATGTATAGAAATTGCTGTTGTGTGTACAGTCTTTAAACTGCTTTCTAATTCCAGTTGAATTTAGTAAATTCAGTTTTCTTAAGCTGGATTTCCCTGATCCTGCCCAAAAATTGAATTCACAGAGCTGAAGGAAGAAATGATTATGTTGGTCTGCTCTTTTTGTCCAACAGCTCAGGCTGTGTCCAGGGTACGCTACAAGATGTTAGTTTAAGGGCTTTTCCAGAGGCATGAGACAATTTAAGCCAATTTTTGCCCCTGATTCAGATGAAGAGTTCATTTCAGTTTTGGGATTCTTAACCTGCAGAAAAGTTATCTCACTACCATAGTAAAGGGCATTTTGAATTACTGTTTATTCATGACAGAACTGCTTCAATTCGTATATTATAAACACTGAATTAGTAATTTATCCAGAGAGCAAGCACAAAGAAATTATTCTTTAGCTTGAAGGTTCAGACCCTCACCTAAAAGAGAAAAAAACAAAAAAAAAAAGTCATGACTCCCTTTGCAAATTGTATTTGCCTATTCACAAAAAAATGTGAAAAGCTATCAATAGAAATCAAAGTATCTTAGCTTTCCAGTATTCAGTTTTTTCTTTCCTCATCAAAAGTCCATAAGCTCAATACCAGTACATGGGGTTGATGAGAAATGTAATCTTAAAACTGGATGAAGTCTTGATCCAAAGCTGTCTGCAGGTAAGTCTGTATTTTAAATGAGTGATAACAACGTCATAATTTTTGATAAATTAGTATGCTATTTCCCTTCCTTTTTCTCTACAATTAACCCTAAATAACTAATGTGGGTGATATGCAAAATTCCATGCGGAGAGTTAATTATTTTTTACTTGTACAGAAAAAAATGAATATACTAAATTTATTTGGCATTCAGATGTTCTTTTCTGTTTTCAGCTATTTAATGGAAAGATTAGTTACTCTTTCAGTCTTACCTACCATTAGGAGATATTGGTTAAAACCAGTAGTCCTTATCTGTACTGAGTGGCAATCATACTTAACAACATCATTTTTAGTATGCCTAATAATAAGATGGTGTTTCATGGTTTGAACTAGTTTGTCATACACAGTCCTTCAATTGCAATGTTAGTCCAGTGAAAATAGGCAATTTACTTTAAAAATGGTGTAATTTTGGATTTAAAAATACACATTTAATATCCATAATTCATTCTCCTTCTTTAAATTACTAATTCAAATTCAAATATGCTTGTCTTTTTATTGCATTTACTATCAGATTTATGATATAACTGAGTTCTTTTACAGGGTTAGTGTTTTACATTTCCAATCTAACTCAAAGACTGAGCATACCCAGATATAGTCATAGTTGATATCCATCTCTTGTTTTAAATATATAAAATTCTCTGAATATTTCAAAATTATAAGGCAGATTTCATGAACGAAATCAATCATCATAGTAGCCCTAAGGTACGTGTGCATTTGTAAATACATGTTCTTTAGATATGAAATATGTTTCAGACGAAACAAATCCACAGAAATAATAAAAGACAAATCATACATGGAATTACTGTTACCTCTATGTCATTCCTTCCTTTTTCTGGTTCTTAGTTGTCATGTCTATTGTTTTAGATGGCACACTGAATGGTGTATTAATTGTTATATCGTACTCTAAGGTGGTAATTCAGGAGTCCTTGTTTTAAAGACTCACATGTTCCTTCTGAAGTTTTGGTTCCAAAATGGCAAGCAACCAATATATGGTTAGTTAAATATATTTCTCAGCTGCATTTGGAACTCGAAATAGAATTCCATTATTTAAAGGCAACTTATATGCATTTCTTTTTTGTGTCCTTACATAGACTTTCCATAACAAATTCTGCAAATTCCATTACTCCTGGTGAAGAATGGCAATGGCATATAAGCTGAGAGGTATTGAATACAGAAAACTGCATATGAATACCTGGTCATTCAAGTGTAACATTCCCTCTAAAATATTAGTATCTTTGTCATTGCTTTGCTCGATGTATCTTCCAGGATGGAGGTAGGAATGGCTGCAGCACATAAACTATTGAACTGACTGTGAACTTTTGCTTATAAATTTTTGACATTTAAAGATCAAACAGGTCTCCTTGTGCCCGGCTACCTGGTCTCTCTGGGCTTGTTACAGCTGAAGTGAATGAAAAAGATTTTGCTCCTTCCCATCCAGAGAGACCTGGACAGGCTGGAGAGGTGGGCCCAAGACAACCTCATGCAGTTTAACAAGGCCAAGTGCAAGGTCCTACATCTGGGTCAGGGCAATCCCAAGCACAAATACAGGCTGGGCGGGGAATGGCTGGAGAGCAGCCCTGAGGAGAAGGACCTGGGGGTGCTGATTGACAAAAAGCTCAACATGAGCCAGCAGTGTGCGATCGCAGCCCAGAAGGCCAACCGTATCCTGGGCTGCATCAGAAGTGTGGCCAGCAGGTCAAAGGAGGTGATTCTGCCCCTCTACTCCACTGTTGTGAGACCCCACCTGGAGTACTGCATCCAGCTCTGGAGTCCCCAACATAAGAAGGACACGGACCTGCTGGAGTGTGTCCAGAGGAGAGCCACAAGGATGACCCGAGAGCTGGAGCATCTCTCCTATGAGGAGAGGCTGAACAAGTTGGGGCTGTTCAGCCTGGAGAAGACAAGACTCCAGAGAGATCTTATTGCGACCTTCCAGTACCTAAAGGGGGCCTACAGGAGAGCTGGGAAAGGACTTTTTACTAGGGCATGTAGCGATAGGATGAGGGGGAATGGCTTTAAACTGAAAGAGGACAGGTTCAGATTAAACATTAGGAAGAAGTTTTTCACTTTGAGGGTGGTAAGGCACTGGAACAGGTTGCCCAGAGAGGCTGTTGAGGCCCCATCCCTGGAGGTGTTCAAGGCCAGGCTGGACGTGGCCTTGGGCAACCTGGTCTACTGGGGGAGGTGTCCCTGCCTATGGCAGGGGGGTTGGAACTCAATGATCTTCAAGGTTCTTTCCAACCTAAACCATTCTGTGATTCTATGATTCATGACACTTATCCCTGCATCCTCTGAATGCAATGGTGGTTGTTCCATTCACTTTTTTGGCATGTGGATCCAGCTCCTCAGATCCATAGAAAGATAAGAGTGTTCCCAGTGATGCTGCTTTGCACAACCTCATTCAGCTTCTGATCCCCAGTTCCATTTCCCATGTGAATCCCAAATCTGTTGGTTTTTTTTTTTTATTATTTTTAGTTAATTGTAAATTATCATACCGCATCACTCAAAGTAACTTCCCTCATGTTCATTTCCTTACAAGCCTCTGTATAAAAGTTTTCTTCATCCATCCTTTGCTCGCTGCATATAAACACAATTTATCTGCATGTTCTCTGTATTTAAGAAGGCTTATGTGTACATGAAAATTAGGGTACTAAACAGACAATTGGATTTTTCAGGCATGTAGTCCTTTAGTATGCATCTACAAATGCCCACAGATTATTATGGTAACAAATATTCTACACTCAATTAAAAGTAATCTATTAAAAACATTTTTCTTGGTTATAGACATAATAATGTACTTATGTGTATTATTTGAAAAAGTGGAAACTACTTACTGCTCATAATAGTTACATTTATTGTAGGAGTTCTGACTCTAAATATAGCATATACTGCAAATAAAAAGTACAGAAAATAGCACAAGGTAGGAAACACTGAGGTTTAACATCTACTGGTATAGATGAAGAAAAACTGATTATAGATCAGAACAAAATCTATGATTCTGATCATCCAGCTATTCAATACAGACAACTGCTGCTGAAGTCACAGTGGGAATTTTCTGTTTTGAAAGAATGCAAAACGATCCCTTTGAATTTGCTTTTATTTCTTCATATTTCTTTTGATGAGGCGATCCCACTCCCTTTAAGTGCCTTTATAACATTCAACATGTTCAAATTGCAAGCAGGAAGACACAGGAAATAAGCAGTCAGATGTCCCATATAGAAATTCCCCACATTCATACCATACATTACATACATCAGCCAAAGGATTACTTCTTCCTATCATTCTTAATACTGTCCATTAGCTAAACCTTTCATAAAAGTAATTAGGATTCCATAGAGACTAACAAAGATGATCTATGTCTGTCTACCTTAAGGACTAAGAACTAACACTAAAGGCTCCTCATAGAAACAAGAAGAATAACAAAAAAATAGCATTCTCTCTTGTGATTCAGGAGATTGTTCAGTAGTATACTGTCACTATTTGTAGCTACTGAGTACAAGAAGAGATGTTCATTTAAAAGCCATCAGGTAAAAAAAAAAAAGGAGTACTTAAAAGCTATTGAGTAATGATTATCAATCATTATGAGTAACGAGCAGTGATGCCTTGGGTCGTCCTTGGGACAGACTTAAGGTGCCTGCTACAATGTCTGCCCACCTTAGCTTCTGCAGAGTAATAAGGTTTCCAGCTGTCAGTATTGCAGCTGGTGGTGGGTTCAGAATCCAATGGCAGCATTTTTTAGTTCTTTCTGCAGTGAGTATTAGCATCAGCATAACGAAAGGAGGCCGCCTTGTTTCACTCTTTGATGTTTATATTTAAATAATCTTCTGTAAGGTTGGAGGTGTGTAGGTGAACCACCTCAAGGAACTGTATCTCAGTTTCTCTGTTCCTAGGTAAGTCCAATGTCCAAGCGTGGAATGAGGCACCCTGTGGAGCTTGTGGACAGGATTCTCATGATGAGACTTGGCAGAAGCCATGTGCCAAGATACACAGTCAACACAAAATGGTGATATATCTGAAATGCTCGCTAAAAGGATGTTAGATGTTTAAGTTGCCTAATAGTTTGCCACTTCTGGTACTTATCACTGTATTGACAGCTTTATCTTAATTATAACCTTAAGATGGGTAAATTTAAATGATATTAATAATTGAGCTTCATTTCCTTTTATTAAATGTGTGAAAAAGTTTATCTTTACAGAATGTCATGAACACAAATTAATTAGTGCCTGTGAGAAGATTGGATACTCGTTTAAGTACCATTAATAGCTCAAAAATGTGTTTAATAGAATTCTCATTATTCTGAAGTTTATCATAGTGTTTCAGTGTTGTCTTTCCTGAATATCTCCTACTTAAATTTGAATGTGTATTTTATAAACAACTTAATCTTTTATTTTAAAATATTTTGTTATAAATTATTGTCATCAAACATTCTGCCATTGTATTCTATGCCGTCTCATGGTAGTCCACAGGATTAAAAAGGGGCAACTGATGCAAGACTTGACATAAAACCCCAAATTTGGGTGGGTTTTTTTTTTTTCATGAATGCAAAAATCTCATTGAAATCAGTGAGAATTGCATTGAGATTATATAAGTAATGAAGAGTATATTTTGTTCAACTATTAAATTATACACTAGCCTCACAACATGCAAACAAGAAAAAAAAAAAAAAGGAATTGTTATTCTCCAAATCACAGTTCATTTTCTGATATTCCTGTACTCTGGTAATGCAAGGAAATAAATTTCTTCCCTGTCAGGCATCCTGTACAAAAGGACATATACAATGAGGTGAATTGGGGTCTACCAAGATTATTTTCCGCCCTCTTCTCATTGCCTTCTGTTTGGTCCAAAAAAAGTGCATTGCTGTTTGTGCTTTCCCCACCTTCCCACACTATATTCAGTTACTTGAACAGCCTATAAAGATTGAAGGTACCGTAAATCAGGTAGCAGCTTAATCTATGTCATCCAATCTTGCAGCAGAAATATTAACAAAAATTATTTTAGCTAATGGAAAAAAGAAGTCTATTAATTGTCAAAATAAGTTACAATAATAAGGATAAAAAACTCTGCTGCTGTTGGTAAGTCAGTCTTTGAATGTAAAAGGTACAATGTACCTGTTATTTGAGTTGTAGCCAATCCATACATAGTAGGGTAATGATAGCAGTGTAGGCTGCTGTCAATTTACTGCATCAACATTGATCACATAAATTTATTAAATATACATCTATCATTTGGTGTATTAGAAATAAAGTCATTGTAATAGAATTTTGTCATAAGATCAATAACTTAGAAAATAAATGTCTTGGCTTCACATCAGTGTTTACAGTGTTTGGTAGCAGAAGACCATTATCTTTTGACAATGTTCTATAGTGGTGGCAATATCTCTTAATATAAGTTCAAGTACAGTATTTGTCCTTTAGTTCTTACATTATTTATAGATTTTTACATTAAAGTTACTATGAGAAGGTACAATGAAACACCATTTGTTTTAGTCTTTCTTTACTTTCTTGCAAACCTGACTGGTCACGCATTTGCATTAAACTGTTTCATGCTCCTGGCTTATCTCTGCTGCACTGAAAATGTAATAACAATGAATGCAATACCATGTATTCATTAAACGTATACCAAGCCTGCTGCCTGTCTTCAGCTGATATATAGAATGGGTGTAGGAGTTAGTGACATGAGAAGCTCTTCTTTGGATTTAGCCAAACATCAGTATAACTCTTTTGGCTACTGAGCTTTTCTTGATTTACACTAACATAGATGAGAGAGCACTGTGTGTCTGTGAATATTTGTCATGATCACAGTTTTTAGATAAAACCTATGTGTTTTCAATGATTTGGGTGGATTTTTTCCCCCATCACAGGTTTTTAAATTATTTGAAACAATTTCATGTGCCTGTACTGGAAATGAAGAACATGAGTCACCATAAACTAAAGGATGTTTGATTTTTTTCTCATCATATCTGTTATCAAATGTCAACACTAAACTTAATTTTTGTTGACTGCTGATAAAAGAAGTGACAAAACACTGCTGAATTTCAGCTCTGCTTGGGAAAAGCTCCAGTAACTGGTGAGTGCTTGGTTTGCCTCTGTCCTGGAGAACAGATGATAGAAACTTCAGTAACATGACTGAAACCCAACTCTTCTCACCTACGTGCTTCAACTTCTGCGTATGCTATCACTAATCTTAGAAGACAGAAGAAGAGATAGAATAAAATCCAAAGGCAGAAACTGGTTTTAGGTAATTTTGTGACTATCAGGAAGACACTTTCTTTCTCTTTTCTGTGCAACCTAGGCAAACTGGAAATAAATTCCGGAACTGCAGTACTCTACTCAGTAATCTAGAAGACATCTTATTCATACTTGATTGAATGTTTTTTGTTGGTTATTTTTTTTTTTCATTATGCTTTCACTTAGTCTTTTATTCTTACGAAGCCTAGAAAGCACTGATTTGGAAAGCGCACGAGAAAATTATCTAAACACAAAGAGTTCAAAAATCAAATGAGAGAAACCACTGAAATATGTTCAAAAATTAAAAAAAGTTAAAATTTTTTCCTTAAAGAAGCTCATGACTTTTGGATATGCCAGAACTTCTGAGCCAATTGAACCTGTATGCAAAGAATACAGTTGCTAGGAAATCACATGGATGAACTATAGAATTGCAGCATATGATTTATCATCTATAATATTCATAGGAAGATATTTTGAATGAAATCCTGGTTCTATTTTTCTCTGCAGTGCATGAATAGCTGCAAAGATAAGCTGCAAAGACATTATCTGTACACATATTTAAATATACAAATACACACACACTCACACATATATATATCACTTGAATAAAAAAAATTCAAAACCATTCTGAAGGTTTACTCATACAAGTTGACTTAAAGAAAACTTAAAAGAAAAGCCAGTGAAGTGATATGACACAGTATAGTGATCATGAAACTATAGTTTTCAATTCTTGGTGAAGTAAGGAGGGGGGCTTAGCAGAACTGCCACCTTGAACTTCTGTAGGGCAGACTTTGGCCTGTTCAGGAAACTGATTGGCGGAGTCCTTTGGGAGGCTGTCCTGAATGGCAAAGGAGTCCAGAAAGGTTGGGCACTCCTCAGGAAAGAAGTCTTAAAGGTGCAGGAACAGTCCTTCCCCACTCCCTGATAGATGGGCCAGAGGGGTAGAAGACCTGCCTGGCTGAACAGAGAGCTTTGGCTGGAACTCAGGAACAAAAGGAGAGTTTATGGCCTTCAGAAAAGGGGCAGGCCACTCAGGAGGACTACAAAGATGCAGCGAAGCTATGCAGGGAGAAAATTACAAGGGCTAAAGCCCAGCTAGGACTTAATCTGGTTATTGCTGTAAAAGACAATAAAAAATGCTTCTATAAATACATTAATAACAAAAGGAGGACTAGGGAGAATCTTCCTCCTTTATTGGATGCAAGGTGAAACACAGTGACTAAGGATGAGGAAAACGCTGAGGTACTTAACGCCTTCTTTGCCTCAGTCTTTAACAGCAGGAGTAGTTTTATGCTGGGTACCCAGCCCCTTGAGCTGGAAGACAGGGATGGGGAGCAGAATGAGACCTCTGTAATCCAAGAAGAAATGGTTAGTGACCTGCTGCACCACCTAGACATACACAAGTCTACAGAGTCAGATGTGTTACACCGAATAGTGCTTAAGGATTTGGCAGATGTTCTTACCAGACCACTCTTCATAATTTATCAACAGTCCTGCCTAACCAGGGAGGTCTCCGTGGACTGGAGATTAGCAGATGTGACGCCCATCTACAAGAAGGGTCAGAAGGAGGATCTGGGGAGCTGGAGGTTTTGTATATATTGTGTATTTATATCTCATTATTTTCTTATTAATATTATTATCCTTCCTTTTAATTATTATATTACATATTTCATTAAAGTAGTTTAGTGTCTTTTCAACTCACTCTCTTTTCAAGTCTCTCTCTCCTTTCCTCTCCTCTCCTCTGATGGGGAGAGAAGTTAAAGAGAGCATCTGTCATTCGTTTCAGTGGCCAGCCCAGCCCCAAACCACGACCAGTTAAGAATTTATTCATATATTGGGTAAAATTATGTGATCACTGTTTTGCAATAGATATCTCTGATTTTCCCTGGCTTTCAGTGTCTATTAGTCTTATTTTATTGAACCTTCAGTAGATTTGGACCTGTTCTTTGCAAGGTAACTGTCAAAATGTTTCAAATGTATTAGTGAAGGAAAGATTATCAAACGGTATTTCAAACAGCCTAATTTTTCACCTTCTTTAAGGAGCACTCACAGAATAGAGAGGTTTGTGGTTTGTGGCTGTTTCCTCCTTTTTGTGATTGCGGTACTACAAACTTAAGATAAAATTAGTTCCCCATTCTGTCAATAAAATTCATGAAAGTTTTTTCAATTGCATCTAATGAAATCGCTAATGTCAGCAACGTGGATAGAAAATAACAGGAATGAAAGTAGAACAGCACATTATGACTGGTAGTTGTATCATTTACTGTACTGAAATTGTTTCTGTATTGACTCAAAAGAGCATTCCTGTGCTATTTATAAATTCTGGGAAAATAGCATGAGCCTTGTTAAGTCAGAACAGTAAGACATCCTCACCCTGGTATATACTTCAAGAATGTGTTTGCCACTAAATCTGAACAGAAAAGCAATTGGGGTGGTCTTTCTTTTCAACTGGAAGAAGTGTCTCAACAAATCAACAGTAATGCAAAGTATTTCTGGCTTTTAGAAATGGACACTACAAGTGAAAACTGGGAAATTTGAGCATAGCTCCCATTTCAACAGCCAAATTATTGATTTTTTCAAGTTTCGGTTATAATTAGGAACCTACATGGCCAAATTTTGAAAATATGTCCACTTTTTATGATACTGTAACTGGAGCTGAGTCTATTTTTTGGTTATCATTTTCGGGCACAGTGACTCAGAAACATGGAGATTCACTTGTGCAGTACCCTGGGCTTTTTTCATTGCAAATAGTTCTGCTGTAGCCTGTAAAGTTAAATGGTGAATGTAAAAAAAAAAAAAAAAAATATATATATATATATATATAATCATAACTTAAAGTTGATAATCAATTTTTAAGTAGTCTTTACCAAAACTTTCACTGGCACCAATGGGTTGGTGTGCATACTTCCAATATGAAATATTAATGAAACTGATAAATACATGAATACACTGCATAATGCAACACAGTGTGGGAGATCCCTAAACCAGCTCTCAGCAAGCTTGAACCTCTATCTGAAGTGACACATTGTCAAGCAGGGAGATGCTAGCTCAGATCCTGAAACAGCATTGAAGTGTCAGCCTTATACAGCATCACAAGAAATTACCTCGAAGGTAGGAGGAATTAGCTAGTTGCAGCTCTACTAAAATTACTCTACTGATTACAGGTCTACAGCTAATTCTTTCTCTGATAAATTGGGAAATCTCTGCACTGCTTGCAGTATAGACAAGTCATAGATGTACCCTAAGGTGAGCACACATCAGGAAAAAAAAAACAAACATTGCAAAAATTATACTGCTATTTTAGAATCCAGCACAATTTATAACAAGGTAATCCAGCACAATTAATAACAAGGTAAAATAGTTAATATCACATGGTGGCAACATGTAAAGTTGATGAAAAAAACAATTACCTCATAACCTGCAGTTTTTGGTCTCTTGATAATGCTTAAGCTTAGAAGGAATAAACTAATCACATAATTGCTCTCACATTATACAGTTGTTCCCACATAAAGTAGTTGGCACTCAACTAACTAATCAGGTGTGATTACAACTGCAGTATTTGTGAATACTTAAAGAAATCTTCTTATAAATCTTAGGAAATGAAAGGTAATATGATTGTAGCAAAGAAAATAACATATAATAAACATTCATGACAAGCAACAAGTTTGAAAGTCAATGTTCGTATTTCAGGATAGAATGGTGTAAACAACGGATTCTTTTAAAATTCAGTGCTCAGACCAAATCAAAGACCTGTAAAATAAAGAGACTGGCCAGAACAACAGAAATAAAAATGTGTTAGGGTTTTGACCATAAAGAAACAGAAAGAAATGCATAAATGCATATTTTAACCGTCTCCTCCTATTCAATATGTAATTACTTGTTTAATTTTTGGGACTACTTAACTATATTCAGTTTTGGAACTTTTTTGCTCAAATGTAGGTGAATCTGAAAATGAAAAATATTTAAGGTAAACAAAAAAATTGTCATTTTTGTAAGTTAAATAAAATGGAGTTTCTACAATGTTTGTTACAAATTTTGGAAATAAAATGTATGGGCATGTTTTGAATTCCTGAACTCCAATATATCCAAAATTTAGACTGAAATTATTAATTGTAGTCTAAAGAAGTATAGTTATAGTTACCACCCCTAATTCATTTCACATAATAAGCTGAAGGAAATGTAAGTTTCCTAATAGTAACACAAAGATCAAAACACTGTTAATAGTTTTAAAACCCATTCTACAGAATTTACTATGATACATTAACACGCTTTGCCTCTGTGTTTTTTGTTCATTCCATGTTTTCGTCCACAGAAATCTCAGGCTACTCATAGAAAAAAATCTGTTTAAGCAAAGCTTACATGTGAATGAAGAGTGTGGGAGTTTACATCTGACTGTTCTTCCCTCAGCCCCTCACATTCCCCCATCTTCAAATGCTATTCGTCCTTGAGGTTCCCTGCAAGGTATTATAATGCGATTTATTTGAATGCATAGTCTGGTGTGTAAGTTAAGCAAGATTTATTTGAAGGTACCAGTATTTGTAAAGAGGCACTCTTTCCCAGAAAGAAGTATGGATTTTAACCATGACAGTTTTTAAATATGTGCATGTTGCACACATTTATTTCATTCGAACATTTGCATAAATTTCATCAAACCACCACCTTGTTTCAGAAGGAACTTAGAAGCGCTACTACGTTTAGTTACCTGTATACGTGTTACTAATAGCTATCCAAGGACCTCTGTTAAGATTCACTCAGCATCAAAATATCAGGATCTTACTAATTTGTACCTAGACATTTGCAAGCATTCCAAAATCCAGGAAATTTAGGCAAGTGTAACAAAATAAAATAAGAAATGCAAAGGTAAAATCTGAACTGTTATGACTTTTTGTATTTTCTTTTACTGAATATTATGCAAAAAAGATAAGTACTCTCAAGCATACTTAATATATCAAGCCAAAGGAGTATGACGCAGTCATGGGGAGTATGGTGGGTAACTTTAATGTGAACAGGTTCCCTTGTATACCACAGTAAGTCATAGCCATAAGAAAACACGTTAGGTTTGTGTATAATATTTGTATCTTTTCCCTGTCTAATTCTCACAAAAGCAAACTACTTAAAACTACTGTGTTTTGTTTGTTTGTTTGTTTGTTTTATTTAAAATTGATATTGTATAAAAAAGGAAAAAAAATAGAAAACCATGAAAAGCTATGAAGGCTAGAACATAAAAGAGAGAATATTTTACATTTATGGGGAAAAAAAAAAAAACTTCATGGAATTCCACACATAATGAAGACCAGAGTCCTAGCCAGAAAAATTCAGTAAACTCTACTAAAAACTACGGTGATTCACTAGTTTACAGAATTGAAAATCATCACGTTATTTAAAAATTAATCATAGTAAATTTAATCTCAGTATTTAGTTATCTTCAGCTTTATATAAACCTACACAGTGTGTAGCATAATCGATGTTGATTGTAGCAACAGCGATAACTTTTTACTCCAATACCTTATAAAATATTTTATCACTATTGTATGACATAATCAACCTAAGTCTTGGGTAGGTAAAAGGAGATTTAATGTACTTTCTGGTAAATAAAAGCAAGTGTTTAACATGCTTCTGTGTCTAATCTAGAGCAGGAAAGTTTATTGTCTTTTATTTTTTTATTTACCTCAGTGCAATCAGAGGTAAGCAAACAGTCTAAAGCAGCACAGAAGAAATTTTTTTTTTTCTTTTTCAGAGAGGGGAAAAAAGCAGGACATAGGATTATTAACCTGATCTTCATTACCATACAGTGCTGACTGATAAAATGAATGATCATTTTCCATCTGAAATCATGACTTTACATTTTTTAAATATATTTTCTAAAATATCCTGACTTCAGACAAAATGTGAAACTCTTCAGTTTACCAACAGCTGGTTTGAAATGGTTCTGTTTAATAACATTATCCCATTTTAGGTTCTAATTACCCATGTGAAAAGATTGTAATAAAATGTAAGGATGAAATTAATCTGCTGCAATTAAACCAGAAGGTTGATTTGGAGGCTAGGTAATGCAAACCCCCAAGCTCCCTCTTTTAGCCCTTCAAATCATTTAATAATCAAATCACAGTTATGACTTTTTAAAAGCTGTTTTGAAATGTCTTTGATGTCTGTTAGATTATATGTAGTTTGTAAAACAGTGAATTGCTTTTTTTTATTTACTTACAGACTTGACTTTCTAGAAAATATTTAATATAATTAAGCTGTTTAAAACATATCATAGTTATTCACCTTTCTTTACAGTGAAAGAGATGTCTTGGAAAGTGCTTCTACGATAAATGTTCATTCTGGGATTGCCATTGTCTGAAAAACTCCAACTCCCACAGATGTAGAGGCACACAGTTTGCCAAAATGACTTCATACAAGTCCATTTTTCAAATTAATTCATGCAACATGTTTCTGAAGCTGTCTTAGAAAACCACAGGGAAAGATTTATAGAGTGAGCAACTTCTGAGGAGGGGAGGCATTTCTAGTGAAACTTCCAGTATAACAGGACGAGTGCACTTTCCAGAATCAGTCCTTTTTCAAAGCCAGTACACATTTATTTTTATGAGGAAGGGCAAACAATGATCGTTAACCCTTCTGCCTCTTATTATGTCTTTGTCTGTTAATTTGGAAGACCTTTTACACTTTTGTCAAGTGGATCCCACCTCTTCTAAGCAGTTCTTGATCCTCAAAGAGGGGTCCGTGGTTGTAAAAGCCAAACCCTGTTATTAACACTAGTCCAACAACCAGATTTTGATCTGGATCTCTTTGCTCCTTCTTCAGGCTTTGCCACCTCAATGGCAATCAAATTAAAAAAAAAAAAAACACATGGTCTCCTATGTCCTTGACCATTTTCCCTATGTGTCAGAGACAAAGACATGAAAGCATCCAACTTTCTCCTGGAAGCATAAGCACTGGATTTGAAATTTTATTCTCTGGAAAGGTAATTAATTTCATATTTTATACAAAAAACAGAGCCAATTCTCAGATCTGGAACCAGAAAATGGAACCAGAGAACTCTTCCTGGGTGTCACTGTTTTCCAGGCTGGAGTGTATCACCTTGTAAATACAATTTAATTCATTTGCATCTGAATGCATGACTTCCCTTTTGGCTGTATTGAGCCAGGTATTGTTTGATTATGTACAGCTTGCCAATTGATCCAGATAACTTTGTAGAGTAATACATCCTCTTTATTATTTACTACTCTCTCAATTTTCAAGCCATCTACAAATTTCATCAGTAATGATTTTATGATTTCTTTTTGGTCATTGATAAAAGTACTCCACAGCATGAAGCCAAGAGCTGAACTGAGACCTTACAGAAAAGAAGAGCTCCAATATTTTTAATTTGTGGGCAATTGCAAAAACAATAATCATAGAATCATAGAATGGTTTAGAGTTGGAAAGGACCTTGAAGATCATCGAGTTCCAACCCCCCTGCCATAGATGGGGACACTGTTTTCTCTTGGACCAATTATTTTTAAAAAGAAATAAATAATTGATTTTTATTTTCTTTATAATGTAAAATATTATGGATAATCTAAATTAAATTATTGAAACAATGAAATTACTAAACAATGAATACAAATCTTTCTTTTTTGGAATGATTGCCATATATTTTTAATTCTTCAGACTGCATTTATTCAACTTTCTATAATTTGTATTTGTTTTAAAGTAGAAAGCAAGCATGAGTGCATGGGAAAGAGAAAAATAAGGCAGAATTTCAAAGTATGAATTTTAGTTGCTTAAGAATTAGGTATCAGTTTAGGTTTTGCTTTGTTTTTAAATGGAAAATATATGGTATTTGAATTGATAGAGGTGTTTTGAACAGTATTTCACAGTTCATTTGTATTACATATTCTGTTACCCTGAAAAAGATACTTAGAATTTAAAGATCTCAACTGTTTCTTTCTTCAACAGCAAAATAGAAAAAATAAATATTAAGTATTCTACTAACAAGCCAGAAGGCAGATACAAACTTACCCCTACTTTAGTGAACCAGATTTTATATAGGAAAACAGACACTTTCCTCCTCCAAGATTGTGAGTTCATAGATAAACAGCTAACTGGGAAAAAAGAATGAAACATTTAAAATATTTCATAAAAATCACAATATTTTATTTGAATGATAATTATTACTTGTTTATTTCTAGTAATTACAATGAATAGAACATAAATGGTAAATAAACATAGAATCTGGTGAAACTCTAGTAGCATTTCTCACAATTTTGCATTATGCATTACTTTTCATTGAGTTAAAATGCTTTCTTCCTTGCTGCTGCATTCCATATACAATTATCGACCTTCAGGTGGCAAGAAAAATGTTCTTGTTTTTACGTCTCCTTAAATTATTTTCAGTTTTTCTATTTATTTCACATAATTATCCATCTGGTGGTAAAATTCTAGTGTTTCATTTTTGCTAATTTAAAAATAGTTTGAGCGTGGTGAAAGTTTCAGGATTGTCATCACTTTTTCATGTCTTTACATGTACTTGATGTCATGTAAAATAGTTAAATATTTCTCTGACAAAATGCGCACCTTTTTTTGTGTGTCTCACTTCCTACCTAGTTATGTCTAAGGCCACGTTTCAGTCATCTGAATCTGGCATAGAAAATACACACCAATGAAAGTCCTAATTTAGAGAAATCTTTATGTTTGATTTCATCATCTGTCCTCAATAACTCACATGGTAAGCTATCAGCTTTTTCACCAGCACCTGTACATAACCACAATGCATAATCCTTGACCTTTCTTCTCACATAAACTTTAAACTCTTGTAAAAACATAATATTATAGGCGAGGGTATATAGCTGCTAATTACAGTTCACCCAATGCTTGATTTTTTGGAACATTCTGTCTCCCCAGGAACATCAAAATCCTTTAACAATTCATAGAAGTAAAACGTCATTCAACACAATCCCATAAAACATTTAACAGATGTGATAATACAAGTTAAAATACTCTGTTGCCCTCTTAAGATAAATGTCACTTTTTTCCTAGAAATTAAGTTCATCAAGATGCATTAGCATGCATGTAATAATAGATATTTTCACAAGTTTCAATTTAGGTACGTACTTATACATTTGTGAATGCTGTAAACAATGGCTCCTTTAATTTCTTTTTTAGGCTACCCAATCAGCAGATTTATAAAAACAGAAATACAAGTTCCTTCAGTATATTTGTGCTAAACTTTTGCAATTAGGTTGTTACATGAATAAGCTTTCAACTTTCAGACCAGTCTGTATATCAACTTAGTCATCTAATTAGAGTGTGGAAACACTTCAACAAACCTTCAGGAATGTTCAATAACACCTGTTTTACAGAAGCCTTCCTAGTCATCTAAAGTTGCATTTCAGGTTTCCTCCTGTATCAGACTGCCTGAGCTCTAAGACAAAGTGCTTTAAATAAAGTGAGCCAAACACATTTCTAAACTAATTCATTCAAGACAGCCTGTCAATATTCCTAAATTTAATCAGATAACGGTGCTTTGTACAGAAATGGCTATACTTGAAAAGTTACAAGGTTCTTTTCACTTGCGGTCTCACAATTGCTCCACAAATGCCAATTCAACACTAATGTTAATAGTATTTAGCTGGGATGTCAGCAGCTCCCTCGATCTAGTTTGAACATTTGAACTATTTGATAGGTCATTAAGGTATCTCTCAGTAGTCTGTAGCTTTAGCTAAACCATGAAGTCTGTGTCCTGTGTCAACTGATTTTTTTTTTCTTTTTTTTTTTTTTCAATTTATCCTCCTCTCGGTTTCTCTCTCTATCCATATAGTCAGTGGTCTCCCCTCTGCAAAGTGCCTCACTGAGATCTGATTTAGTGCATGTGGACCTTAGATGGCACTGAAAAATTCCTGCTAATGAAGTTAGAGAATGAAACCAGACTACAGTTCTGTCTGAAACATCCTGGGCAGGTAGCATTAGCCAATTGTGCCTGCAGAGGAGTCTGGTTTATACACAGTAAGTCTGAGGCATTCAGAATGCATTGGGTTTACTACACTTGAAAACATATAAACATATACAGTGATTGCACAAGAGATGTGCTGCATCCTAGAAATACCATGCTTGCCATTGAGAAAAATCCTGGGGGGAAAAAAAATAATCTACTTGGATACTTACTTTAAATCAAAGTTTTATCATGTCTGAGGCTGAAGGATGTTATTGACCCTTCCTACTTTGAACTGTGTGCCTGGCACATGCATGCGTTTAACTGCTGACTGTGGTGATGGTAGTGACACTACTGAAAGCTAAAAAAGAGAGCACTAAGCATCAAGTGAAAAAGAGAACAAAACCATACACCTTATATACCCCAAAAGGACTGTTAAAAGAAATGGAGTTAACATCCAAAACAAATGCAATAAATAAATTATTTAAAAAACAGAAAGAAGAAGGTAGACTTCATTAGAGTCCAATGACCTGCACTATGTGGAGTTAAAATAGCTATTTCTTACAGAAAAAAAAGGAGCGTTGGTGGAACAAGGAATTTGCTTGGATTTTGGTAGCAGCTGAAGGATTTTTCAGACCTGATCTTTTTTCATTAGTTAAACTACATTCCTTCCACCCCACTTTCTTTTTTTCTGAGTACAACCTGTGTGAAACTAAGAGATTTATGAACTTAAAAGAAAAAAGATTCAACATAAATTGTCACTGAATGATGATTAATAAATATTAATAAATACTAGTGAATATCAGTTGATCCTATATAATAAGACTATATAAAGACTACAATAGGACTGGGTTACACTTGAAAAAAATAAAAAGATAAAAGGACTGGGAAAATATTGCAAGAAAATCCTGCAGAACTTCCAATGGCTCTTTGGTCATAAAAACTGAAACAGTTTTCCCCATCCAAATGTGTTTTAGAAGACAGAGCAGCATATTCTGCCTCAATTTTGTAGCCACAACTGCTATCGACCTGTATATGAGTTATGGGAATGGCCTGCGGTGACCATGTGCTTGGCTTCCGATGTGATTCTCAATGTCTGAACGGAGTCCCTCACTAACTCCAGATCATGCCCTTGCTGTCCTTTGGGACTGTACCTATGGGTCAGTCTCCAGCGTGCAATTTCAACTTGCAAATTCTAGGTCCTTCTTTTCCCTGTTGAGTGTTTGTGACCAGTTTTTTTCACCCTTTTCTTCTAATCTCCCCAGACAACAAGGTCTCCATTGCCCTGGATAGTAAATTCTCTGTATGCCTCAAAAAGCTCATTTCATTACAGATGATGTCAGAATAAAGGGTGGCAATTCTCCATTACTCTAAACTACCAAGGGAATTTTTTTAAACTGAATTTGTTATATACCTGCATTATGTTACTGTCAAATGTACCTATAATATCTAAAGTAATACCAAAATGGTAAAATGAATGTCTCTCCCTGGCTAAGACTGTATACCCTGTGTGAAATTTAAGACTGCAGCAATTTGGTATACTAGTTATAAATCCTTGAAAATCACTGTTTATGATGAAAACTTTGACAAATTTAACTATAACTGCACAAAAACACATCACTAGCATGAGAAAAATCAATGTTTCTCCAGTAAAGAATTGTGTTATTGCACTTGTAAACTCACATTCTTTATCTGTGTAGGGGAGTAATATAGTAAATTATAATACGATTTTTGCATGTTGCAAATATTAGAGATAATGATCATAACCTTGAAATTTTATGTCTACAGAGATAAATTTGTATGAAGGTGGCTAGGGCAATAAAGCTTCAAAATTATTCTCTTTGATGATTTTTTATAATTAATTAGAGCAGAAAAGGGTTAACCTTTCCTGAAAATTAATAACACTAGGGAAATAATAAAGAAAATACTTTAATTTCACGTATAAGAATTCCATATATAAAAAAAAAAATAGATTACCAGTTTATTTAAGAAAATAAGTATCATGTGGTCAGTAAGATTGTGCACAAGCTTTCTGCTCAGGATTTAAATAATCTAATAGATTGCCAAGTCTTTGAATTGGAATCTCTATTAAGAATAATTTTCCTTCCACTTAAAGTCAAACATGAAAGCATGTAGTGTACTCAGCATCCCATTTTTTTCGTTCTTAATGCTTCAGTCCATGAAGTTGCGAAATTCAGTTTGTAAAGCTTTTTTTCCTTGTAGCAAAATTATGTCACCTCCAGCACTGTTCACTGAGGCAATTTCCTGAAGAGAAACAGACTTGTACAAGAGCTAAAGGATGTATATTTGGAAAAGTGTTTGTTTCTGTGTTTTCCCATTTGAGATTTACCTCCTCCAAGTTAAAGCAATTACTATATTTGTAACCTGAAATTCCCATTGCTGATTTTAATATTTTATTTCCAATTGACTATATGGCACATTTATATAGATTCTTAAGCCTGAAGGCAGCTTCTTGAAACACATTTATATTGAAGCTGTTAAGTCTGCAAAAGACAGACAAACAGGTTAGGTTATCCTCTTCAATTAAAAGATTATAGTGAAGTTAGTGCAAGTTCTCCTGTGGATAAGAGCAGAAGAGGCCACATTTGTGTCTGCACTAAAGGTTTGGCTTCATAACTTCTGTGGTCTGGTTACCTATCTTCTATCCCAAATGTTGCCACTAATGGAATGCAAAAGTCTGGAAGTTTGTGGCTGGGACCCAAGTTCACCAGATCTTTTGAGTACAACTTTTTTCCCTTCTACATTTTTTTTTTTGGAGTGAAAATATCAAAAGGCACAGAAGGACTGAAGGCTTATTATCTCTATGGAAAACTAAAATAATACACAGGGAACTGCTGGAGCGAGTCCAGCGAAGGGCAACTAAGATGATTAAGGGCTTGGAGCATCTGCCTTATGAGGAAAGGCTGAGAGAGCTGGGACTCTCTAGCCTGGAGAAGAGAAGGCTGAGGGGAGACCTTATTATGGCATACAAGTATCTAAAGGGTGGGCTGAAGGAGGATGGAGCCAGGCTCTTTTCAATGGTTCCCAGTGACAGGACGAAGGGCAATGGGCACAAGTTGGAACACAGGAAGTTCCGTTCAAATACACGGAAAAACTTCTTTACGGTGAGGGTGACAGAGCACTGGCACAGGCTGCCCAGGGAGGTTGTGGAGTCCCCTTCTCTGGAGATTTTCAAGACCCGCCTGGATGCAGTCCTGAGTAATGTGCTGTAGGCAATCCTGCTTTAGCAGGGGAGTTCGACTAGATGATCTCTAGAGGTCCCTTCCAACTCTGATAATTCTGTGATTTCTGTGATTTCTATGATTACACAAGCCCAGGGTAAGACATTACATGGAAAGAATGCCAATCTGTCGGTGAGAAAGGTTTGAAGATTTGAAAACTGGTGCTACAGCTAGGGATTTGGCTTCTTAGATCATGGGACTCACTTTGAGAAGCCTGATCTACTGGGGTTGGATAGGGTCCAGTTGTCAGAAAAGGGGAAGAACATCTTTGGTCAGAGATTTGCCAAGCTCATGAAGAGGGTTTTAAACTAGAGTTGCTGGGGGAGGACAACTCCTACCGTCCTCCATCCCACTCCTACCACTATGGTGCCAATAACATTAATAGATGCCCCAAAGCTGGAGATGGGCTGCAAGTCAGCAGGAAAACAGCTGGAGTGCATCTTAAAGGAAAAATAGACACTCTAGCGAGGAAGCTAGCTTCATTGGGGGCCCAACTTAAATGCCTCTATGTAAACGCACATAGCATGGCAAACAAGAAGAGTTACACTTGTGTGTACATCTACAAGGCTGTCATCTAATTGGCATCATGGAGATATGGTGGGATGACTCCTGTGACTGGAGTGTTGGAATAGAAGGATACATGCTCTTCAGGAAGGACAGGCAAAGGAGACAAGGAGAGGGGCATCACTCTCTGTGTCAAGGACCAACTGGAGTGCATGGAGTTCTGCCTGGGGATGGATGAGAAGCCAACCCAAGAGTTTATGGGTCAGGATTAAGGGAAGGGATGCACAGGTGATGTTACAGTGGAGGTTTGCTAAAGGCCACCTGACCAGGAAGACTGAGTGAATGAGGCCCTCTGTAGACAGATAGGAGCAGCCTCATGTTCACAAGCCCTGGTCCTCATGGGGGACCTCAACCAGCTTAATGTCTGTTGGAAGGAAAATACAGCAGGGCATAAGCAATTCAGGACATTCATGGAATGTGTCAATGACAACTTCCTTCTCCAAGTGATAGAGGAGCCAATGAGGCACATGCCATGCTGGACCAACAGCAAGGAGCTGGTGGGGAATGTGAAGCTCAAGGGCAGCCTTTGCTGCAGTGACTATGAGATGATGGATTTCGAGATCCTTCAGGAAGCAAGTAAGCTTGCTACCCTGGACTTCAGGAGAGCAGGCTTTGGACTCTTCAGGGTTCTGCTTGGTGACTACTGTGGGATAAAGGTCTGGAGGGACGAGGGGCCCAATAAAGCTGGTTAGTATTCAAGGACAACCTCCTCCAAGCTCAGGAGCAATGCATCCCAACAAAGAGGAAGTCAGGCAAAACCACTGAGGCCTGCATGGATGAACAAGGAGCTCCTGGACAATCTCAAACAGAAAAAGGAGGCCTACAGAGGGTGGAAGCAAGGACATGTAGCCTGGGGTGAATACAGAGATATTGTCCAAGCAGCCTGGGATCAGTTTAGGAAAGCTAAAGCCCACACAGAGTTAAACCTGGCCAGGGATGTCAAGGGCAACAAGAAAGCCTTCTATAGGTATGTCAGTGGCAAAAGGAAGACTAGGGAAAATGTGGGACCATTCAGGAAGGAAACGGGAGACCTGGTCACTGGGGACATACAGAAGGCTGAGGTACTCAACAGCTCTTTTGTCTCAGTCTTCACCAGTAAGGGCTCTAACCACACTTCCCTGTTGCAAGAAGGTAAAGGCCAGGACTGGGAGAATGAAGAACAGCTCACGGTAGAAGACCAGGTTTGAGACCAGCTGAGGAACCTGAAGGTGCACAAGTCCATGGAACCTGGTGAGTGAACTGACAGATGAAGTTGTCAAGCTACTATCTATCGTATCTGAGAAGTTCTGGCAGTCCAGTGAAGTTCCCGCTGACTGGAAGAGGGGAAATATAACTCTCTTTTTTTAAAAGGAAAAAAAAAGGAAGATGTGGGGAACTTAAGGCCAATCAGTCTCACCTCTGTGCTTGGCAAGATCATGGAGCAGATCCTCCTGGAAACTCTGCTAAGGCACATGATAAATAAGGAGATGATTAGTGACAGCCAACATGGCATCATTAAGGGCAAATCATGCCTGACAAATTTGGTGGCCTTCTATGACAACGTTACAGTGTTGATGGATATGGGAAGAGTAACTGACATCATTTACCTGGACTTGTACAAAGCATTTGACACTGTCCCACATGACATCTTGGTCTCTAAATTGGAGAGACATGGATTTGATCGACCACTCGGTGGATAAGGAACTGGCTGGATGGTCACACTCAAAGAGTTGCGGTCAATAGCTCAAAGTGCAAGTGGCGACCAGTCACAGTGATGGTGTGCTCCCCCCCATGTGCCAACTTGGTTTAGATCTCCTGTAACCCTGCTCAGGCAATAACCACCCATGGTGGTGATAATGGGTGCATGTAGTCACGATGGCTTCACCTGCCTCAACGTAGTTTCGGGAAGACAGATAACGCAATAGCCATGGGGTACCTTAAGCAATGCTGGTACTGTGGTCAATATGCAAATATGACTATAGGTCAATCATCTTACACCCATAAATAGTGAACAGCCCAACAGACCTTTGAGCTCTCCTGAATGGCAGCAGGCTGCATACCAGGATCTCCCCTTGAGTAGGGACACCGCTCAAGGTTACTTCTCAAGACTCAGAGATTCCTTGTGGGAACAGATCCTTGGTAAGTGTCTAATAGCATGCTAAACTTTGAAAACTTAGCTAAGTGATATAAAGGATTGATTGTGCATATATAATTCTGCTGCTTCTCTCTACAAGTGAAGTGCATTGCTCCATCCGTGACAGCGATGAGTGGTATTCCTCATAGATTGGTACTGGGACTGGTGTTGTTTAACATGTTTGTTGGTGACACAGATGCTGGAATCGAGTACACCCTCAGCAAGTTTGTTGATGGCACCAAGCCTTGTGGAGTGGTTGACACGCTGGAGGGAAGGGATGCCATCCAGAAGGACCTGGACAGGCTTGAGAGGGGAGCCTGTGTAAACTTCATGAAGTTCAACAAGGCCAAGTGCAAGGTTCTCCATGTGGATCAGGGCAATCCCAGGCACAAATTCAGGCTGGGCAGAGAATGGATGGAGAGCAGCCCTGAGGGGGTGGGCTTGGCAGTGTTAGTGGATGAGAAGCCAAACATGAGTTGACAATGTGATCTCACAGCCCAGAAATCCAGCTGCTTCCTGGGCTGCATCAAAAGTGTGGCCAGCAAGTCAAGGGAGGTGATTCTGCCCCTCTACTCCACTGTTGTGAGACCCCACCTGGAGTACTGCGTACAGCTCTGGAGCCCCCAAAATAAGAAGGACATGGACCTGCTGGAGTGTGTCAAGGAGGGCCATGGAGTTGATCAGAGAGACAAGCACCACTACTATGAAGACAGGCTGAGAGAGTTGGGGTTTTTCAGCCTGGAGAAGAGAAGGCTCCAGGGATACCTTATAGCAACTTTCTAGGGCACCTACAGGAAAGCTGGAGTGGGACTTTTTACAATGGCATGTAGTGATAGGATAAGGTGGAATGGCTTCAAAATGGAAGAGGGTAGATTTAGATTGGACTTCAGAAAGAAAGTTTTCACTGTGAGGGTGGTAAGGCACTGGAACAGGCTGCCCAGAGAAGTTGTGGAGGCTCCATCCCTGGAGGTGTTCAAGGCCAGACTGGATGGGGCTTTGAGTAACCTGGTCTAGTGAAAGATGTCCCTGTCTATGGCAGGGGGCTTGGAACCAGATGATCGTTATGGTCACTGCCAGCCTTAACTATTCTATTATTCTATGATTTTACAATTGTCCTTGTTCCGGCAAGGATGGGGTTGATTTCCCCAAGGAGCCGGCAGGGGAGGCACGTATTCCATACCACGTGACCCATGCCCCGCTATAAAAGGAGCTAGCCGGGGAGGGGTAGTCAGTCGCCACTTGGGGGTGGGCTGTGGTGTGGGTCCGGTCGGTGCGCTTCGCGGCGGTACTGTAATTGCGTTCTTATATTCCTTTACAGGTGTTATTGTTTTTCTTTTTTTTTTCTTCCCTTTGTCTGTTCTGTTAAATTATAATATTTCAACCCACGAGTTTTGCCCTTTTCTGCTGATTTTTCCCACGGCTGTGGGAGTCGAGCGAGCGGCTGCGTGGTTCTCTGTTGCTGGCTGAGGCCAAACCACGACACAGCCTTTGTTTTTTTCAGAACAAATATTTCACTCCAAAACTAACAGACCAACACCTTCTAGGGGCTTTCTGGGTTAGGTGGTCTTCACTAAATCTCTAATCAAAAAGTTCTGCCCTCTGTCACCTCAGAGGCTTTACCATGGATGAATTAGCTCCCTTCATAGGACTGTCCCTGGCAAATTGCAGCATCTTTCAGAGTGAATTTGTGCTGCCAGACATCCATTCCCAGGTTCTCCAAGCCTGATCATGCTCAAAAGCTTTCAGAGACAAAGCTGTCTCCTTCTGTCTCCAAACGGTGCTTCCCAACCCAAAGGGAAGCAGCTATATCAAGACAAACAAGCAGCTTTCCTCCTTCCTGCCTAGCCTTCAATCTTTTAACAACATGTATTGGACTTAGAAAGTAAACTGGAAACAGGCATATTAAATACTTCTACCATCTGTCACAAAGCAGTTGCAACAGATTTACATATCTTGCGCTGCCATAACAGTGGTAATGAATGCCTTAGCTTTTAGTAGTAAATAAGAAAAAAATATCAATATATCGTAGACTGAGTGGCACTTTTTTTCCTGACTTTTTCACTTTTTTACAGACTCATAAGCAAATATTTGTGTTTCATAGTACACTGCTAGGAAGAAAAAAAGTGAAGCAATTTACCTATGCATTAGCACACTGTGTTTCATATATTTGACTTATAAAGCTCAGAAGTATTTTGTTTAATTCAGTGGCTTGGAGTTAATGAATTATCATTGCCACAGATGAAAGAAAAAGAAAGAAAAATAAAGAGTTCACAGTATGTCTTGAGTGCAAACCAACATAATTAATAGGACATGACCGGTTTTCACAGTAACTGCATTAAGTCATGGCCCCGTTCAAAATTTTATACTTACAGATAGGAAGCGAAGCTTGTAAGGTTACTTCTCCCAGAGAAAGAAAAACAGAAACAAGAATAAAATGAATTGATATCCTGATTTCTGCACTAGGGAATTCATACAGATAGTTTAGCTTATCCACTGACTACCAGAACACACTGAATAAGTGACACACTGTCAGCAAGGTATTCTTTCTGTCACCACCTAAACAACTTCTGTATCTCCAGCTATGGCCTCACTTTGGCATGCACTAAATTGTATTAATACCTGATTGAAATATATTGCTGAAATAAATACTGCATTTTCCACAGCTTACCGGGACACTATGAAATGTTCGATATAATATGCGCATGTGATCGTTTCACTGCTTTAAGTTTTCATAGAATCATAGAATCGTACAATGGTTTAGGTTGGAAAGGACCTTGAAGATCATTGAGTTCCAACCCCCCTGCCATAGGCAGTAACACCTCCCACTAGACCAGGTTGCCCAAGGCCACGTCCGGCCTGGCCTTGAACACCTCCAGGGATGGGGCCTCAACAACCTCTCTGGGCAACCTGTTCCAGTACCTTACCACCCTCAAAGTGAAAAATTTCTTCCTAATGTTTAATCTGAACCTGCCCTCTTCCAGTTTAAAGCCATTCCCCATCGTCCTATCATTACTAGCCCTAGTAAAAAGTCCTTCCCCAGCTCTCCTGTAGGCCCCCTTTAGGTACTGGAAGGTCACAATAAGATCTCTCTGGAGTTTTGTCTTCTCCAGGCTGAACAGCCCCAACTTGTTCAGCCTCTCCTCATAGGAGAGGTGCTCCAGCTCTCGGATCATCCTTATGGCTCTCCTCTGGACACACTCCAGCAGGTCCGTGTCCTTCTTATGTTGGGGACTCCAGAGCTGGATGCAGTACTCCAGGTGGGGTCTCATGAGAGTGGAGTCAAGGGGCAGAATCACCTCCTTTGACCTGCTGACCACACTTCTTCTGATGCAGCCCAAGATGTGGTTGGCCTTCTGGACTGCAATCACACACTGCTGGCTCATGTTGAGCTTTTTGTCAATCAGCACCCCCAGGTCCTTCTCCTCAGGGCTGCTCTCCAGCCATTCCCCTCCCAGCCTGTATTTGTGCTTGGGATTGCCCTGACCCAGATGTAAGACCTTGCACTTGGCCTTGTTAAACTGCATGAGGTTGTCTTGGGCCCACCTCTCCAGCCTGTCCAGGTCCCTCCGGATGGCATCCCTTCCCTCCAGCCTGTCTACCTTGCCGAAGAGCTTGGTATCATCAGCAAACTTACTGAGGGTGGACTCGACCCCACTGTCCATGTCGCCGACAAAGACGTTGAACAGTACAGGCCCCAGTACTGACCCCTGAGGAACGCCACTCGTCACTGGTCTCCACTTGGACATCGAGCCGTTGACCACAACTCTTTGAGTGCGACCATCCAGCCAGTTCTTTATCTACCGAGCGGTCCATTTGTCGAATCCATGTCTCTTCAATTTAGAGACCAGGATATCATGCGGGACAGTGTCAAACGCTTTGCACAAATCCAAGTAGTTGACATCAGTTCATCTTCCCTTGTCCACTGCTGCTGTAACCCCTTCATACAAGGCCACCAAATTTGTCAGGCATGACTTGCCCTTGGTGAAGCCATGCTGGCTGTCACCAATCACCTCCTGTTTTTTATATGTGCCTCAGCAGAGTTTCCAGGAGGATCTGCTCCATGATCTTGCCAGGCACAGAGTGAGACTGACTGGCCTTAGTTCCCTGAGTCTTCCTTGTTTCCTTTTTTGAAAATAGGGGTTATGTTTCCCATTTTCCAGTCCGCAGGAACCTCGCCAGACCTCCATGACTTCTCAAATATGATGGCTAGTTTCTTAGCGACCTCATCTGCTAGCTCCCTCAGGTGGTCTCAGATGTATCTCATCAGGTCCCATGGACTTGTGCACCTTCAGATTCCTCAGGTGGTCTCACACGTGATCTTCAACTACAGTGGGCGGTTCTCCATTTTCCCAATCCTCGCCTTTGCATTCTGCATCATGGGCAGTGTGGCTGCAGCCCTTGCCAGTGAAGACTGAGGCAAAAAAGTCATTGAGTACCTCAGCTCTGTCACTGTCCCGGGTGACCAGTTCTTGCGTTTCCTTCCAGAGAGGGCCCACAGTTTCCCTAGTCTTTCTTTTCTTGCTGACATACTTAAAGAAGGATTTTTTGTTTGTCTTAATGTCCCTGGCCAGATTTAGTACTATCTGGGCTTTAGCTTGTCTAACCCGATCCCTGGCTGCTCGATCGATTCCTCTGTATTCCCCCCAGGCTACCCATCCCTGTTTCCACTCCCTGTAGGCTTCCTTTTTCCTTTTGGTCATGTCCAGGAGCTCCTTGGTCATCCATGCATTTCATATCTTATTTAACAGATACAAATGTGATAATTGTTCAAGAGTGTAAAACGCCTGTCAACAGAACCACGTTTCTAAACTAAAACATACCTCCGTTGTTTACAATAATAAGCAATGTTGCCCACCTCTTGACATACACTATCCAACGTCTTAGTGACTTGCCTAGATCGTGTTAACACTTCTGTCATGGATAAATATAAAGCAATACCGTAACTCTAAAGGCTGAATCATTCCTTTGTTAGGGGAATAACTGTCCTCTGCTTTCAGAAGTCCTTAAAACGTAAAAAATAGTGTTTCTATTTTTACCTTTATATAAGACACAAAACTAAGAGCAGTATCCATCCTTATTCACCAAGACAATGACTAACTCTACATCTTGACCTCTTTCATCCATAAATCTCCCAGTAATAAGGCTAAATGTATGGAGTGCGAAAATTTTGTGAAATAGAGACGCAAATCACCCTAATGGGAAGTAGTGCAAATGAAAACATAAATAGCATTTTTCATTAAATACTGTAATTTAAAGATATTTTGTTAGCTTATGCTTTGTGGTTTTTTTAGAGGCAATCACAAATTACTCCTTTCTTAGTATCTGTTGCTAAATACTGAAAAATATATGAAAATATATGAAATATATGAAAATATATGAAAATGAGGAGAAGAAAAAAAGATTACACTGTCTTGTAGAACAGTCCATATCAGTGACTTGATAGACTTGTTACAACAAGAACAGCATCAGTTTGCTAGGAACTTTACTTATACAATAAAAATATACCCTCTCTGCAGTAACCATGCTTTGTGTGGACAGGAGACACAGAAGTGGTGATATTTTCAAGCTATAATCTGTATTTTTTTGTTAAATTATCAGGTTTTAAACTATCAGTTTTGTAATGTCATGGGAGAAGGGAACGGTCAGAGGAATTACTTCAACTATTTATTGTCTATCATTTTAATGTGAATGATTTAAGTATATTTAATCTAATTTTCTGTAAAGAGCATGTACTAAACAGCCTCTTAGGAAACGTTGCAGATATAGTTTCTGTGGCTTGTTTATTTAGCATTTACTGATTTCAAAATTTTAAAGTTAGCCAGCATAAATGTATTATAGGGGGTCTTGCTGTGTCTGTGGACACAGTAACCTGCCTCTCTCCTCACACGCAGCTCAGTGAGGGGTGCTACGGATTTTTATTTATTTTTTTCCCAATAGCTTATTCCTAGTGGATTTAGGCATCTCTGTGCTCCTAAACTCTTTAAAAATAAAAATCTCATCTATGGGCTCCAGAATGCACTGTTTCCTCAACTTTCTGTCCTGTTCCCTCTGTAGCTTCACTCTTAATTCAACTACGTGAAATGTAATGAAATAGCCATACGTAGTACCCTTCATTTTTGCCATTTTTAGCTGATACATAGTATGTCTGTAGAAATGAAATATAACTTCCCCCCCTTCACCTATTTTCTGATCTAGGTACGTGCTTATCTACTTTCAGTATTAACTGTCATGATTTTTATTATTGGCATTGTGACTGCACATGACTGTCCAACCAAAGAGTGGAAGATCATTGTGCTAGGGTGAGTACAGACACATACGAAGACTGTGAAATCAAGCTTCTGCTGAAGTTACTGAGCATTAATTATTCATTTGAGAAATCAATACAGGACTAAGTAAATTCAATATTGGCCTTCTACAAAAATTTCCTGCGTGCTTTCTTTTGCCTCCCCTGATTAAGTGTTTACATATTTCTAATTTTCATCAGTTCTTTCAAAAAATGTTTTGTGTTACACATTTACATCACTCCTAAATATAACTGTTTAATGACAAGTTTATTAGTCTCTTAGCAGATTTGAGGAACTTTTAATAGGTGCCAGTTTGACAAACTTGAATTAATGAGATATACAATATTTAGCAGACAATGTTAAATCTGTATTTTGTTTCAATTCACATAGGATCTTTTCCTGTTATCAGACACTGGCTATGGTGCAGTATTTGTGAAATCAATATATTTGTATATAAAGATTTTATTGATTCAATATTTCCCTATTATCTTCTTATAAAAGGAACATGAGAAGCTATTAATGTTTTGGATTGTATTTTGTTTGGGGTTTTTTGTTGTGTTGGTTTTTTTTTTTTTAACCATGTTTTTCAAAGCAAACTTATCCCAAGACAACAATAATTATGATACAACATTACATGACTTTTAATTTCTATGGAAGCTACTTTCCGTTATTAGATTTTAGTTTAAGTGTAATGCATCTCTTATACAATGCCTGCATATCACTTTTTTGATTTCTCATGTATTCAAAGGGAAATCATGTACAGAAGAAGAACTGAAGCCAGAACTGAAAACTGTGTGAATCATATGTAGCTTAGAAATAACTGTGGAATTGTCTGGTTTCCAACCAAGGGGTCTGAACAATGCAATATTTCACAGCAATGGGACTCAAGTCAATGCACAGACTCAATCCGAGCAATAAAAGTCTATTAGGATAATCAACCCCAAGCATTCAAAACTGATGAAATTATTTTAGAAGCATGATAATTTATACATAATACAATGTTAATTTTTCTTTTTTTTTTATTTTTTGCATCTTTTTTTTTTTTTTTTTCTGGGAGACGAGGAATGAAGGCGTGAAGTTGAGCCTGGGAAAAAGGGAAGATGGGGAGAAGGTGTTTTTAACTTTTGTCTTTGTTTCTTACAATTCAAGTCTTTATTAATTGGCAATAAATTAAATTATATTTTTCCCAGGTTGAATCTGTTTTGCCCATGATGGTAGTTAATAAGCAATCTCCTTGTCTTTATTTCAACCCATGAGCTTTCGCACTTTATTTTCTACCTCTGTCTTGTTGAGGAGGGGGAGTGAGAAAGCAGCTTGGTGTGCATCTGGAAGCTGGCAAGGTCAACCCACCACAGCAAAGTAATAATAGATTATTTTTTTTTATTTCAAATTTTCATTCAATACTATTTAAGAATCATTAAAATAGAAATAAACAGGTCTACCAGCACAAATTCATAGTGAAGAGAGAAGAATGAAAAGGACAGTTGAAGGTGAAAGGTGAAGTTTCTCAGTCTACCACAGTCTAGAAAAAATAGAGAGACGGCTGAACTTAGAATATAGATTTCTTGCTGATGATTTTCATTCCTTTAGTACTCATTACTCCCCGTTTTTCCCCAGAAGAGCTATTTCTATAATGTTGCCTGCATGCAATAAAACATTAGAGTAGAATTATTTGTTCCACTTAAAGGCATTATTACACTTCGCTATGAAAGAACTCACAGTATCAGCAGACTGCCTCAAAGGGGAAGACAAAAAATCCCCCTCTACATTTTAGAAGACAAAATTCTTAGTGAAGCCATTGGGCAGAGAAAGACCTCCCAGCTCAGTTGGGAAGAGCAATCCCTTAACTATGTAATGAACATCACCTTGCAGTGTTACAGAGGAAAGTGGAATGAAAGAAAGAAAAGAAGGAGCAGTACTACTCGAGACACCCTGTTCTCAAGGCATGAATGCTTGTTTTCTGCTTATACCATTCCATTATGGAACGTCAGGCCTGGCTTGGTGGGAAAGAGGAGGAGATTTTCAATAAGCTTACACAGTTCTGCTGTGGAGCTTAGAGCTACCCAGCTTCTATGAGAGAGACAAGATGGAAACTTGACCAAGGCACTGGTGAGGATACCAATATTGTTGTATCCTTGGTAGATGTCACTGTAAGATTCCCACCATGTTCGAGCCCCAAAGAAAACCTGCTGTCATTGATAGAAATGCAGAGAAGGCAGGCTTGGCTGCCTTTCTATTGATGGAAGTTTCTTGTGTCTCATTACATGGTGAAGTTTTATACTTTCAGATATTAAGTCATTCTGGAAAGACAGAGAAGTGTCAGCAAGGAAATGAGTGAGCAATTTGAAGAGATTATGAGAGACATGAAGCAAGAATCCTATGAGGAAAAAATATTAAACTTCCTTTTGTGTTACCTGAGGATATATATATACTGAAAAGAAGTTGAATTTGCTGTCATTAATACTGCAATTATTACATAAATTTGTGGTGGGTTGCATGCATAGAAGTACAATTAAATTTTCTAGTAAAATGAAAGGAATTTTAGACAATTTAATTCTTCCTGCCTGTACCAAATCATACATATATACATACGTAACTTAAATCTTCTCATTAATACACTCTGTTCTTCATGCTGAAGTCTAAATTCCTACAGGTAGCTGCAGCACAGAAATTCTGGATTCAGTAAAGTCCCCTGTAGTGCATGTTACCGTCTGGGCCACACTGGGATACGAGTAGTTTTGCAGAATACTTAACAGTGGGAGATTACTTACTTGAATAGTAATTGCAGAATATAAGGCAAATATGCTGGTTATCCTAAAATACTGCCATCAAGATTTTAGGTTTTCACCAAAAAATGGTACACTGAAAGAGGATCTGTGAGTAGGACAGGCAGCTGAATGGGGCTGAAGAAAATGGAAAAGGATCATGTCTTCACAATATGTTATGCTGTCATAAAAATTATATTAGTAATGTGCCTGACATATTGATGTTTTACAGCTGAATGCCATTTTTAACTAGATCTGGCTAAACAGATGCCCCGTGAAATCTATCTTTTCCTTTTGAAGCTTCCTGTGTGTTTCTTCTCTTTTTTTTTTTTTTTTTTAACCCTATAATTCATACTAGCAGTTCTAAAATGCTTTATGTCTATACTTGCACAGGTAAAGCTGTTTTAATTGTTTTCTTTTGCATATTTAGAAACAGTCAAAGTCCCCAAAATAGGAAGAAATGGAGAATAAAATTTCACAATAGTCCCTAATCTTTATAAACAAGAACATTGTCATCTTGGATGGCAAGAAACAGTTATTTAAATGTTATTTCTCCAGCAATTCATGCCATTATTTTAGAAGAGTTTAGATTTTTTTATTGTGCAAAAATTAGTTGGGGTTTCTGTTTACAAGAAGTTTTTTTTACTTTTATTCTACTACAACTATTTGAGACAATATCTCTTTTTAAAATCTTATTTCAAACTATGTAAATATTACCTTAGCAAGAGCTAAATTCTCATTCCAGTTAATCCTTGTTCTGAGTTTCCCATCAGAAATTTCACAAATGCAGTGGTGGAGGCATCAAAATAGAAGATAAGATAGCATCTTCATTTGCCATATCTGATCAATACCTGAGAGAATAAACTACATGAGAAATTTGCTTCTTTGCTTTAGAGAAAAGATTCAGTGCAATGAATACAGCTTCACAGAACTAAAACATTCCCTCATAGATATATTTAAAACCTTGCTTACACATAAACTTGTGTGAGTTCAGTTACTATAGTTTGAGTATTGTTGATATTTTTTGTAACAATGTTTTTTTTTCTAGTTACCTAGCCATCTTTATGAGTCTAAAATTGAGTTGAAATATGACTTCTCTGTATGTAAATTACTCTATTTTAGCATGTCATAATGTTAAAATGACATAGCCTACCTTATATCAGAAAAAAAGAAAGATATAAGCCTGTGACTATCTTTACACTTGTATAAACTTTATCTTGACTACTCTGACTAAAATGGTTAAAAGTATGTTCACTCAAGTTGAGCTATGACATACACAAATTTGAACAAATCCAGTCATTTAAATCACAGTAACAACTGCTTTGACACTCTCCCTTAAAAAACGACTATGTAAAAGTACTGAAAATCCTCCGTCCTTGCTCCAAAGAACTGCCAAGATATTTGAAAACATATACATTTCTTTACCACCAGTTCAGATCTGGCAACTTTACCCAACCTGGGCTGTTCAAAGGGATCTGTGACTCATCCAGCTGCAAGTAACCAGCAAAGAGTACAGGGTGACAGGATCTCCTCTGCCAGCCCAGCCCAGCCTGGGAATCTTCACCAGCCTCCTTCCAGGGCTTCCACATTCTCGACTTAAGGACTGTATCCAGACAGGACTACCTGTGCTGGTGATGCTATGCCGCACAACCGTGAGCTGCTACCCGGAGCAGTGCAGGGCTGGGACTCCACCACGGGAGGCTCCTCCACCCTCCCATAGCTCTGCCCTGACAAGGAGAGCTCTGGTATTTGTGATGCCATCTCGAAATCCCAGGAATGTGACTTTCGCAATCACCTTCATGTACAGAAATTTTCTCTGTGTGATTCTTTTTGTGGGTTTTTTGGGTTGTATTTTTTTTTTGGTTTTATGGGAGTATGTACATTAAACTGTTCTGAAACAAAAGGTTAAATATGTGGGCTTTCACCCACTTTCCCATGACTGGCTTCTGTTTTGTCAGACTTATATGTGACTTTGCTTTTTTCCTTAGAATCTTAAGACATTGCTCTGAAATAAGGAAAGCAAGAAAGTGACATTCTGCTTTTTTTTTTTTTTAACCTCTGATAAAGACGATTACAGTTGTAGATTCTTTTAAGCAATTATGAATGATGTGTTTATGAGTAATACAAGTACATGCCAGGAAAAAAAAACGGCATTGCTTTTACTGCAAAGCTACTGTTTCCTTGGCATACACTAATTACTCTCCTGTAGAAAGAACTAGATAACACTTTCTTTAAAATACTATTTAAACAATTAATAACGCTTCTGTGTTGTAAAGTACACAATGCAATTAAGTATCATGGGAAACACAGCATACTAGACAATATCAGACAGAAGCACAGTTTTATATTTAATTTCACTCTGAAAATCAGTAGGGACAAATATACATTATTTATTGTACATGAAAATATAATTAAATTATTTTTTCACCTCAGAAAACAGATAGAAAAATGTTCTCAAAATATGTTTGCACAAGGCAGTTTCATGTTCTAAACATGAACAAAAAGATGTTAGTAGAAAAATAGACTGTATGAGGAATAACACCACCATATTTAGTTCTCAGGAAAAGACTGAGCCCAAAGTTCTGTATGCATAGCAGCAAAATGTTTTCATGATAAACCTTTTATGAAAGTGAATTGCAGTGCTATAGCTGTTATCTAGTACAGGAAAGCATTATCCTTTTAAAATCTATTTGCATATTAGGATTTTGGCTCTGAGTGTTTCTATGTGTTGATTTCTTTGTTGCATATTTTTTTCCCCTTCCCTCACTGTCTCTGCACAATTAGCCATAAGTGTTTCTCTGCTATCTGTGTTCTTGTTGCTCCTTGGCTATTTGCACTTTATTTTTCTTTCCTTTCTTCCTCTTATCATTTCTGTCCTTTTCTGCAGCTATTTCCTATGTTAGCCAACAAACATTAACATGGCTTTTAATTAGTTAGCACTACTGTTAATGATATAAAGCTTGTAGTTATCATTTATTTCATTTTAGGGGTTATCTTTCCCATAAGAAAGCTATAGCAGAATTAAGGAACAACATGTTTTCCTTTTTTCTTGTTCATTCAAGCTATGATAGGTGCTGAATACTAATGAAGTAATAGCCAGTCCAGTGAAAGGCATTGGAGGGTCATTAGTCCCAGCACCACACACTTAGTTTTTCAGGTGCCAAAAGAATCGGGCTGGTCATGAATATTTGGGGTACCCCCAAGTATCAGGTTTTTCAGCTCTGGATTATGTGTGAATTTCTTTCCTAGCACAATTTATATGCAAAAGGTGTGTTGTATAACTTTCCAGTAGAACTTAGACAGAAATTGAGCATAAATGGAGCATAAGTTATTCATGAAAAGAAATTGTAAGATTGTTGACAAAAGTGGATCTATTCTTTTTACAGTTGTTGTCATCCATATGGATGCATTTCAGCTTAAATGCAATTATATAGTTCTTTCGTTCTTAAAATATTTTCATAAGAATGAGATATCTGAATTGTCTGGTGTTAACGGAGGCTTGGAACATAAGGAAATTCAGATTAAATTAGAAATTTATTTCTAAAGCTGTCAATTATCATATTCAGAATGCAGAGAGGGAGGGAAAAAGAAACAAGCAAATAAACAAAAACCACCACCACCACCAACAACAACAACAAAAAACAAACAGAAAAACACCCAAACTTGCTTTCCCAGTTCTCATTACAAGTTGTTCCTGAAATGACACTTTATTATTTTTTCATATATATATATGAGAAATTCTTAATGTCTATGTAGCAAATATGTTCAGTCAATTCATTAAATATGTGATCACAGCATTACATATGAGCACGGTATTACATCTATTTATTTTTTTGTCTTATTAGAAAAGGTAGGTGTTAGCCAATGAGGACAAGAACACAAGAAGGTCCAAATCTGATATCAGAACTGATAATCCATGAAGTTTGGAAGGAGTGTTCCAGGTTTTGTTCTGAGCCATCTTCAAGCTACTGTTGTTATTACTGTTATTATCATCCATTTTATCATCATTTATTATTATTGAGCTTCTTGCAGCATTACGAATATCTGTCTGTCTAGCTGCAGAGTTTGGTGCAGACCTCATCTAAACGTTTATCTAAAACCTTTACAAAATCAAATGCATGTGCAAAACAAACCTATTGAATCAGACATCACTGTAGCAGATTTCAATGCAATCATGTGTTAATCTCCATCAAATCACTGAATACTGAGAAACAACTCTTTTTTTGCTAGCATGTGACATTAAAGAGTCCTGGATCCGAGGCTAAAGGTTATAAATTATGCACAACCAAAAATAGAACTGGGGTCAATATAAATTCAAATTATGTTCAGAATAGTTACGCCGGTTATATCACCTTCAATTTTCAGTAAGTGAGAGTTTCTGAAAATGAAGCATGAAAAAAGATAATCTAGAAACCAGTAGAAGTACTAAAATTGTAGATCCATCTGCATATCTTTTTCATAACCTGTTCTTTCAGCTATAGCTACTGGTATATCTGAGCAAAAGAGAGAAAGGTATAGTTTTGTCTTAACCCATGGGAGGGTAGTAACACCAAAACATTTTCTCTTCATCTGAGACAAACCCTGGCCTTCATCTGAAATAAACATACATCATTTTTCAGAAATCCTGGAAAAAGGAAGGAAGTGTTTTTCATTTTCTCTTTCATTCATAAACTCTCAATTTTCTCATTGTTACAAACAGGGCAAAACATAGTAGTAAATGGAAAAGGGTGCAAAAGTACACACGTTTTCAGTGTATCTGTGTAATGGATGGTAATTTTACCTTTATGTAATTTACAGTAAGACATAAGAAATGGCAGAGAGGTAGATAGCATATTCCACTAGTTGGTACTATGTGATACCCGTGGTGTGAAAAAAACTGACAGGAGCCCAACATCTCAAAGGAAGACTGAGTCTCACAGCTTCTTGCCTAGCCACAGTCTTCAGCCATGTAAAGACAGAGATGTGCCCAACCTTTTTCTCACACAGTCTCGTATAAAGTTTGGGTTGATGGACAAGAGGATGATTTATACACACAGGTAAGAAATTCACTTGTTTGTACCCAATTCAGAGGTTTGTGTTAATTTCAGAATAACTTTGAAAAAAAAAAAACAACTAATTTTCTTAAAGCCCTGGAAGTTGCTCATCATCAGTCTTACAGTTTCACGATTATTGCTTCATAAGAGACATAACATTTCAAGTGGAATGGAGTAATCTGATACCAGAACAGAAAATATTAATTGAAGAAGAGGTTGAGGAGAATGAAAAAGTAATAGTTTTTTAGAACAAAACAAATGCAAACAAAAGGAGTATGAGTTGCCAAGGTAAACCTCAACGTACTGAAAAAAAAAGTCACAATAATTGATATTATATAGTATTTTTCATTAGGTCAAAAATCCACGTGAAAAATAGCATTATCACTGAGAGACATTATAGGATGCTAAAATTAACATGTACGCATGGGCGCATACACACACACACACAAGATATTATCCCCCCAAAAAAGTATGTTACCTGTGTAAGAGGAGGACAGATGAATCTTTCGGGACCAAAATGATTCAATTTATTAAAGAAATATTATATATTTACTTGTTTTAAAACAGCACCCAGTTAATACTGCTGCAGTTTGAAGTAATTTCTTAAATTCCAGGAGAAAGTTTGTAATAACTTTCCAAATTACTTCTTTTAACTGAGTTGTGCGTGATGCTTGATGAATAAAATAGTTTTGATGGCTTCAAACATGATCTGTTTTCAGACAAAGGAAAAAGAAGGTAAAAATACCCAACAAACAACTTGACGTAATGAAGTTATGATGAAAATATGAAAACAGAAAATTTTCCTGATTGTGATGAACAAGTGTAATAACATTAGTGACTCCAGTGGTACCACTTTTGGCCTTTGGAAATAAGAGGTAGCCCTACAACATAAAACCACTTTTGAAAACTGTAGGTAAGTTTTCCGTCACTGACTACGTGGCCATTTTCACATCCAATCCAAATCACAAAGCAGGATCTTTCTGTTCAACCTAATTATCTGTCAAGTCAAACCTGTAGACATAGTGAGACATGGGCTTCTGGTTTGTCTTTATGCATGTTTTAGTATCACTTATCATCTCTACAAGGACATATATAGAAATAAAGCTGTTTACTACCAACACACCTTTCCAATAAATGCAGATCCGGTGGAAGATGTGCTAGAACAGCAGCAGGATTTCTAGGGTCATGCTTATGGGAATCTGAAGGAATTAATGCATTTTTAAAAGCATACTTTTCTGCTTAAATAAACTTTTTTAAAGGCAAAAAAAATCTTTCTGAATATTTTCTTTATTATGATAATATGTAACTATTAGTGATCTTTAGCTAAATGTATAGAAAAAGACGGCTTAAAATACATTTATGATGAGCAAGGGTAGCACGGTTTCACGCACTATTGATTACTATCTGCCTGTTACAAACGTGAATAATTTAGAGCCTTTGTATAAGAGCTGTCATAAAGTAGTCTATGGTTCAGTAAATTATTCTATATGAATGTTTTTATTAAGAAGACAAAAAACACAGTAGGTGTATGAAAGTTAACAACAGCATCCTTAAATTATGAGAGATGCATACAACATTTTGCTGTAAATCATATGGCAGTCTTTAGATGAGAGGAGGATTCACATAAAAGAAGAAATAAAATGACTAACAGTTCTTAAGTCAAAGGAAATGAACTACCTAATTAAAGAGTGTGCTTAATGTTAAAAAGTAATAAAAAATAGGAACAACTAAGAGAGCTTTTGAGAGGGTTTTAAGTTATCTATCGCTGACTTTTTAAAAAGAAAGATAAGGACAAAACATTTGGCACAATACCAAACCTATGAAATCTTTTTACAATAACCTTAGATTTCTCTTAAACTCAACTCTCAGGCAAGCTATGTGAGACTGATTATATGCGCAGACCAGTATACTTGTCATCTTGTAATATAAGATCCTGAATTTATCTTTAATCCCATTTCCTTGAATCAGAAAATGCTGAATTTCAACATGGGAGACAAAGGCCCTGAACCAACCTGTCTAACTTTAGGCATCTAACTAAAAGCTTAATTAAGGAGCCCTGTCATTTTAGTTTCTCTCTTGTCACTGGGCAGAAATACTTTTCAGCATACCTAAGATATAGACATAAGTTGCCTACTTCCTTTAACTAATGCAAGAGAATTTAGGATCATGGTGCTCAACCTATTTGCACACTTATTTTCAATGAGTGCACACTTTTCAGTTGGGTAAATCTGCACTGTAATTGAATTTTGAGCTGTGAATTAGGACCAGAATCACATAGCTGAGGCCAAGATTTAAATATTTACTATCTCACAGTGTACTGTAGTTTGGATTTGGATTAGTATTTAAATCTTTATAAAAAGCAGTAAAATCAGTAATGCTCATATCACAACTGAAATCTAGATATTTGTGCAGAGATTTAGACCTGTTGTTCTGGTTCTTGTTTAACTTTACTAGCAGTATGTTTTGTCAATTCGGAATGTGAAATACCTTCAGTACAATTCAGGAATAAACATTTTCCCAAAATACTGGCATTTAAAGTAAAAAGAAAATACAGAAGGCAGGATGAACTGGAAAGCCCAGCTTTCTACATGAACCATGAGAAAATGCATGGCTACTTTTAAAATGAATAGACTTTCATGCTTTGTGGTATGTACCTGAAATGAGAAAAAATTTCTGCATGGACAGATTTTTCCATTACAGCTTTCCATGTATCTTCTTCCAAAACATCCTTGGTCAGATAGATGTGCAACATGTCACACTGTGCACTAGATCAGCTATTACTCTGATATGATATGATTCTGCGTGTATGTGAATAAATACATCTTACAGGTTTTTTACATTTGCAACCTGCGTCACTGAAAAAAAAAACGGTGAGTTCTTTTCCGTAACATACACAAGGTCTGAATATTGTTATGAATGCAAATAAGTATTTAGAAAATAATACACATATAAGTGCTTTGCTGAGTCAGTGCCTCAAGGCATACCACTGCTATTATTGTTGTTGCTACTCTTGCAATTATTCAAGAACTTGCAAAAAGAATTTTAAAGCTTCAGGACCAAAAGCACCTGAACCATGGTACTTATACTTCTGCAAGTTTCAGACAAAGTGGTTGGCAAAATTTGAAAGCTCTAAGTCAGGGAATTTTGGAAGTGAAACAGTGAGACCAACTATTAAATAATTTGAAATATACTGTCTTGGGAGACACCTTTGTGAGGATAAAGTGGAGGGAAATAACAAATAATAAGGATTTGTGCTGGGTAAATGGTCACAACTGGACATGTATGCTACCATGATCTGATGTGAGTGACACTGAGCAAAGAGATTTCCCCCTCTACTCTGCACTGGTGAGGCCACAACTGGAAAACCGTGTCCAGTTTTGGGCTCCCCATTTCAAGAGGGACAGGGAACTGCTGGAGTGAGTCCAACGAAGGGCAACAAAGATGATTAAGGGATTGGAGCATCTCCCTTATGACGACAGGCTGAAGGAGCTGGGACTCTCTAGCCTGGAGAAGAGAAGGCTGAGGGGAGACCTTGTTATGGCATACAAGTATCTAAAGGGTGGGTTGAAGGAGGATGGAGCCGGGCTCTTTTCAATGGTTCTCAGTGACAGAACGAGGGGCAATGGGCACAAGTTAGAACATAGGAAGTTCCGTTCAAATACACGGAAAAAGTTCTTTACGGTGAGGGTGACAGAGCACTGGCACAGGCTGCCCAGGGAGGTTGTGGAGTCCTCTTCTCTGGAGATTTTCAAGACTCGCCTGGATGCAGTCCTGAGTAATGTGCTCTAGGCAATCCTGCTTTAGCAGGGGAGTTGGACTACATGATCTCTAGAGGTCCCTTCCAACTCTGAAAACTCCGTGATTCCGTGATTGTGAATCCCGCAGGCTGTTAAAAATTCTTCATTAAAGCCATTATCTTAGTAGGGATTTTGCATAGCATCCTGAAGTTAATTTCTTTTTCCACAGCAAATAATTTTTAAATTAGCCACATAGCATATACCCTTGTGCGTAGCTCACCTTCGGGCTTAGTTAATGCAATAAATGTGAAGTTTCTAGACCAAGCTGTTTTTGAGATAAGCAGTGGAAGCAGAGGTAGAAAAGAGCCTATGCAACTTTTCTTACACAGAGTTTCTGTGTTTAAATGCAAGTTTCTGGGCAGCAGGCAGGAATTAGAAGGAAAAATTCTCTGCCTTATCATAGAAGATTAGACTGCATGAGTATAACCTCAAACTAAAATGAAGATCTGTTTGCTAGGCCAGTGAATATCTTCCTTCTAGTGAGACTTGAAACTTATATCTGAACTGGTTACCAGTCCTTAAGGTAATGTGTTTAAATGTTGTAAAGGATTCTGTATTCACAGGAAAAAAAAAGAAAAAAAAAAAAAAGTCTTAGACTAAAACTACCGCAGTGACCTTTTTTCCATTGTACCAGCTTTTACCTTATCAAAATCAGGTAGTATATGACACAATGAAAAGATGCAAAAGACTACTCACTGAAAACAATACCTTAATTATATCATTATTATATAATATTTTACCATCTTTGCCAGTATCTGGGATGCTACTTAAATAAGTATTTCCTGTTTTGGGGTGGAAGGCCACCTAAAATGGATGATGATGATGCAGTGACTGAGGAAATTCTTCTAGACTAGTTAGCTAGGAATGAGATTAAGAAAATATATATATACCCTCAGTGTGTAGTTAAAAATTGTAATAGGCAATTATTTGAACTCATGAAAATAATTGCATTATTTATCACCCATATGAACAGTCTGACAGCCTGTTAATAGTAACATGATCTGCCCTTTTCTGATTTGTTGTTTTCTGGGTTGGTAGGACCTGAGGAAACTGTACGCAGCTTCTGGGATAAACAACATGGCTTGTTTACTCAGCAATGATCTTTCTGGCCAATACATCAGTGTTAACAGTCTCTCAAGAATACCTATGTGGACCTTTACCTAAAGTATGATTAGCTGAAAGCTATAGGTAGGAAAGCTTTAGGATTTTTTGCTTCAATTACACTGGTGTTTTTCTAGAGGTAAGGAGTGGATCACATTCTCATAGAAAAGGAGTAATAAGGCATAAAAAAAAAAAAAAAATCTCCTGATCATACAACATCCTAAATAACCCACATGCCTGGCTGCAGATGTTGAGATAGATGCTAGATGCTGTGCTGCCTCCCTGGAGAAAGCTGTCAGTGGATCGTATGGGTGAGGAGGTGATGTTGGTCATGTCCCACATGTGATGCTGAGAGCAGATGAGCTGAGATGGTGACTGAGCCATTCCATCCACCTGCATGAAGCAAACTTTTAAGTTCTGGGAAATTAAGAACATAGGAAAAAATATGCCTAAAAGAGTGCTTTTGAGAGGCAGTGTCTTTCCAGACCACATGCCCAACATCTAAGTCCAGAACTGAAATCTACCTCTAAATCACATCTTCTTTATGAAGAATCTTTTTAGAATAATTTTTAAAGTATGGGCACTTAATGGTTTTACAACTGAGGCAGGATTTGCACTGACAATGGCTAATACCTTAAGGCAAGCTTAGCAGGTAAGTTTTCTCATCTTTGTTTTCAAGTTTCATGTTATCACCAGGACAAAATCTGTAAGTGTTCCTGTGCGACGAATTAATATTTCCACTTCTATCTGGTATATTGAGAGACTACGTAGGTGTCTTCTTACTGTAGTATAAGTTTTCTTTGATAGAATTGGTTGGTTAATATAAGGCCAACTAAGTAATGCAAGAGAAAACATGGCTGCAAAAACAAGGGAAAAAATCTCCACTGAAGTAACTTATTTTCTCTTCCTAATTTAAATTTTAAGGCATCCTTAAGCATACTTTTTGGATAAAAAGCTGCTTGTCTTTTTGCTTTTCAGGCTGTAGGTGCTCAGGACCTTATCATTATCGTTGTTGTTGTTGTGTTTGTTGTTATTATTATTAAATAAAGCAATTTATCTTTAAAAACCATTTTGGTTTTGCAATTTCAAAAGATCTTGTAGGCAATGTCTCTCTGCTAATGACTCATTGACAACTTATAGCTTTGTACTTTGCCTTGTGACATCTCTAACAGTAAAAATACACAGTACTCATACTAGTTTCATTCACAAGATCAGCAATCAGGTAGAGTCCCCAGGGACAGGAGATCAACCACTCAGCTAGTCAAATACAGCCATCAGCACAAAGTGCAATTGTAGAAAAGATGTTACGTGGCTACTATTTTTAAGTGTTGTTCTTAAAGAGTGATGATTTTGTTCTGTTTTGCAGCTTGTTTTATACAGTGTACATTTACAGAGAAACTTCCTTCTTTACCATCTTCACCTAATCCCACTCTCTATCAAAAGCTGTCACAAAACTTAACCTTCTGTTATGAGTAAGAGTGAATCACTTCTTCAAAACGGAATTTAAGTTCTCAGATTTCACAGCTAAGGAGATATAGCTGTCATGCTTCCATTATACATTCAGCCTCATAGAAACTGAAATAAACAGCCTTGTAACTGTTACTCCATTTTCAAGTTAGGTTTGACAATTCAGTTGTATGTGTGAAAGTCTACAGGACATTTTTGTGTTCACTCCAAATGGTCCCAGCAAATCAATGAAGGGGATTCTGAAGGGGATTCTGGACTAGCTGCCGTAAAACATCTAAAGTAGTCTAAAGCTTACTCTACTACTTGTTAACCAACTGCTGATCAGACAAGACCCAAATAGTATATAACACAAGATCCGTTCACTTAGATTGTCAATATTTGGCCTTATTTTTTGTATCTTAATAGGACACAGGTCTAATTACAGTAGATTTATTTGTATTGGTTAGTAAATGAAGTTGTTTTCCCCTTAACAAAAGTCAGTGGAATGACAGCTGGCACTTCCATGATTTCATTTTCTAATTCCAAAAGCAAACTATGAAACCTTAATGAGGTGGAGACTTTTAAGCTGTCATTAATATCTGTCTAAATTTCTTTACTAGGATTATTAGCCTCACAAAAAAAAAAAAAAAAAAAACCAAAAAAAAAAACACCAAAAAACCCACCACAACAAAACAACCCAAACCCACCAAATCAACCAAACACACACACATCATCCCCCCAAGTAAACAATCAATTATCAATGTAGGTGCTTTCTTTCTGAATGGTATGAAGCCTCCCTACTCTTTCATAAACAAAATTTGAAGGGCCTGGAGGAAATATCCCTTTAACAGAATAAATAATCATATCCAAAGTGAGTGGATATCACTTGGGAGGAAAATCTGTGTTTGCCTATGTTTTGTGCAGCTGTAGTAATGGGAATGCCAATTAGCAATCACACTGCAAAAGTGACATTTCCATCATGTATTTCTGCAGCAATATATGCAGTGACAATAAAAATTCCAAGATGTAAAAGCTTGAGCGGTTTTGTAGAATTTGATGAAAGTCTGGTGTCGGGCTGGGAGAGACAGAGAGACAGATGAAGAAGACTGCTATGCATTGTAAGTTTGCAAGAAAGCACATTCCCTTACTGCATTCCCTATGTTGTGATGAATAGTTCTAAATAATTTGCATAATATATATTCTGTTGCTTTTGGTGTTATTGAAAATACACAGTAGACACTAGTTTTAAACTTGCCTATAATGAACTTGCTACAGGGTTGAATTTGTTTGTTTGTTTACTTTATTTATTTACTGTTTCAATGAAAAAAGGCATCAAAAGCTGATCGCTTCCAGCTATTGAATTTATAAAATATCACTTGTAGAAATAAACTTTTCTTTTGAACAAGAGTTAAAATTTAAAGCAAGATTGTGCATGTAAAGTCTTTAAATATGAAAGTACAAGAAAAGGCGTTATCTTTTAAAAAGCTACTTTAAATAATGCAAAAATGAATTATTTTTTTAAATGCACACATCCATTAACAAAAAATTCATAATGGAAGTTTCCGTTAAGGATCTTATTCATTTGCTTGCTTCTGTTTCTGAAAGGTGCACATTTGTCTGTGTGCGCTTTAAAAATTAGTATAGCCGTACATAAGGAAAAATCAATGCTACATGTCAGCATGCATATGTTATGCCTGAGCTTACTGTAGAATGAAAGATATCCTGCATGGGTTTGTGCACTATTTGAAATCTGAAGTCTTTCAAATACTTTGCAATCCAGACTGCATTACTGTATAAAACATTTATGCTGTATTTAAATATCTTTTAACCTTTTTTTTTTTTTTTTTTTGGCTAGCCAGTAAGTGTGACATTATATTTAAAAGCTGGGCCATATTGATTTTTATTTCTATTTGAGTATGTGATTACATGTGGAAAATTCACCTTGTCTTCTAGTCAAAATTGAGTAGACATTATGTTCTATATAAAGTTAACAAGCTGCATTATTTTTTTGTTTGATCCATATAATATTAAAACCTGGGTTTTGAATGTCAGTAACTGCATATGGACATTTGTACAAGGCTAGACTTTAGCTACAAATATGAATTTAGTATGCAATAAATTTTATTTTCTTGTGAAGTATGGTCTGTGGGAAGCTTACAATCTTTCTCGGTTGAAATCCTATGTTTACTCCTAGTAACATTTGTTTTAACATTTCCTGAAAATTGTAAGATTAAGCGTTTTCAATTTTCTTTCATATATTTTTACCTTCATTCCTTTTTTCTTCATCCCTCCAATTTCCTGAAAGTGTTTAAATTCCAATTCATGATGTTTCAACTGTTGTCTGAGATCCTTTGTGACCTTCTACCTAGAAAAACAAATGAACAAAACCCCAAACCCCCAAACCTCAAGCAAACAAGTTAAACCCCCATCTTTTACTATTATTACCTTCATGTATCATTATTGAATATCGTGAAAAGTCACCCACTAGCATAAATTCAAGAAAATGCTACATAATTAAGCAAAATCACAAAAAAAAAAAAAAAGCCCCACTAATTTTAACACTTGTGCAATCATGTGTCTGATCAGTTTGCCCTCTAGTGGCAAAAGGTGCACCATAGGTATGGGCTCTGCAGGTGTTTCAGTACAACTGGATGATGAACATCAGCAGAAGTCAGATCCTGCCTAAAAGGCAGTACTGCAATGCCACACCACCAGAATCTGGACACAGGCTTTAGTTTCCTCACCTCAGATGCCACAAACATTTGAGTTTTGGTCACTTGCAAGTTTCTTCTCCCAACCTGACAGAAACTTCCATTTTGTCTAGTAATTGGATTACTATGTCAGTGTTGCGGCACCTATCTTCTACTCCTGGTGTACAAACTATGATGAAAATTTGTTGGTTTCTATATGTGATAAATGCCACTGAGTCCAGTAGTTGTTGATCAAGGAAATTATGAATGCTTACATGGTAAGCCACAAAAAAAAAAATCTTCAAAAATTACTCTTTTCGATTTCCAAGTCAAAAATGTTTGACTCTAAGTCCTAGAACACACCAATGTAGTTTTTCAGTGTCACTGATATGAGCTAGCTGGAGGGCATTGTTTAGAAATGGTAATGGATTATTTACAACAATCCCCAGTTGGCAAGCATGTTCTTGGATGGCTTTGGAGTTCTGTTAGCTTGTAGACTAAGGGAAAGGCAGGAAACCCTAAGCATGAGTCCTTAAAGTTTGCAAAACTGAGAAATTTGGAAAAATCAGGAAGCTACAAAAAACCTAAGGTTTCAGAACTGCAGGACTCTGAGGTGGGAGTGTGAATATCCACTGCAGCTAATCAGCAAAGCAAGCCAACATTGTCATTGGCACTTGTGTCTCATTGACGCTGTGTCTCATTGGCGCTGTGTCTCATTGACGCTGTGTCTCATTGACGCTGGTGTCTCATCAGCTCAGCAGGGTGGGATGCACTAGAGAGGACGTGGCAGCTGCTGCAACATGCCTAAGCTCCATATTTCCTAAGCAGAAGGTCTTTCTTAAGACATGAAAAAACACCAGTATCTCACAAGGCGTAGAATGCTATAACGATGTATGAGTGAAATAATGAAAAATTGAGAAAGCAAGAGCAAACTCAAACTTTTCTGAAGTTTCAGAAAGGTTTATTTTCACTCAAAATCAAAACTGTTTCTTACAATGTTTCCAAATACGGCACTTCTCTTGGGACCTAATCTATTCCTCCCCTCTTGTAAAGGTCCTCTCTTTGTGTTTAAGAAACTGAAAAATGGTCTTCCCTTCACTGTTTTTTTAATAAATTCCTTATCTTTACACGAAGACGTTCTGTGTCTGGCCTGCTGACCTACCTCTCACCTTCTGACATAGCAAGTGGATTTAGCAGTATAACTGAGGAATATTTTAAATCTGAAATAATGATCAGGCTTCTGTGTGATCTAAACCCCACAGGATACCATGCAATTCTTAGTTCCCTTTGGGTGAGGAAAATCTCCCACCTTTCACTGTGAACAGCTCATTTAACACATTAGAAGGTATCTTCTTGCCTTGTAAAGTGCAGGGAAAAAAAAAAAAAAAAAGAAAAAAGAAACAATTGAGGCATTACTACAGCTCAAGACTGTCTTACCTGTACTGGAGAGGCCTTTGGGCTATTCATCTTGATCAGAAAAAGTGATGGTTCCAGAAAAAGACACTGAGAACACCTTTATTTTCTCCAACAGTAAGAAAACAAGGCAGCCACGGGTATGATCTTACAGCCATAACCATAGCTCAGGGTATGTCAGCGAATGTCCCTGGCACTCTCACGGTCCCCCCCAGCATTTTTTGAAGTTATTTCCATCCAGTCTGTTTAGATGCTTAAATCTTCACCCATGATTAAAAGAACATTTGAGAATCTGCTGTGGACTTCTAGGGTCTCAGTTTCCTAACATAAAATGTGAATGACAAATACTCCTCACTCTCTCCTGCGTTGTAGTTTTCATCAGTATTAAAGGAAGATGTTCCGGTGACTGAGATGATGGAATTATAAGTTAGATCAGCTCATGAGATCCATGTAAATCTGCATGTTGTGTGTTTGTGTGGAGAGCTACTGAGTCTAGTGACTAGTGAGTCTAGGTGGGGGGAAGAAACAAAAACCTAATGTATTTGAATTAACTGGATCCTGGACAGGAGTCCAAAACATTTTATCCTTGTCCTACCTTTCAGTCTTTTAAAATGCGCACACTGCTGATTGTAATGTAAAATCTACCTTAACTTCTTAGGCTTTGCAAAGCCTAAGCATCTTGATTTTATTACACTAACCTTAACAGCTTTGACTCTTCTTTTTTATTTAACTTTTTCCTTAACCTGCTGTACTGTGTCTGGCTGGGATAGAGTTAATATTATTCATAGCAGCATGTACGGTCCTGTGTTCTAGACTGGTGACCAAAACTGCGTTGGTAACACACCAGTGTTTTAGCTGTTGCTAAACAGCACTTTCAGAGTGTCAAGGCTTTCTGTTTCTCGTTCCGCCCCCCTTCAAGCAATAGGCTGGGAGTGGGCAAGAGGTTAGGAGGGCACACAGCTGAGACAGCTGACCCGCACTGACCAAGGGCATATTCTACAGCATACAACATCATTCTCAGCAATAAAATGGAGAGGGAGTCTTTCCAAGGTAGCCGTTGCTTGGAGACCGGGTGGGCATCAGTGTGCTGGTGAAAGGTGATGGGTGATCGCCTTTGCATCATCTGTTTTTTCGATTGCGGAGGTTCTTTTTCCTTCACTTATTGAACTATCTTTATCATGACCCATGAGTTTTTCTTGCTTTTGTCCTTCCAATTCTCTTCCCCATGCCACTATGGGGAGAGTGAGGGAGCAGCTGGTGAGTGCTTAGGTGCTGGTCAGGGTCAAACCATCACACCTGGTATTCATTCAGTACCATTCAACTGCTTGCCTCAAAGATCAGCTTCTGATTCTCACAAGGATTTTCATTTTCAGGACTCAGGGTATTATCTTTATGTATATCACAAAAATCTGATAAGTTCATTTTTAACTGTGGGTTGGTTTGGTTTTTTTTTATAGTGTGAGATAAGTATTTTACAGGGTCTCACATCAGGTATAAATCACTGCAGCACTGATGCAAGACTGGTGAACTACTACTGCCTAGGACTATTTTTTTTAATTACTATTGGAACATGCACAATGATTTTACACTATTGCTGCCAATGTTTTCCAGAAAATATTTTAAATAAGTAAATAGTTAAATCAGTACACAAAAATCTGATCTTTCTAAGTCTTTTAAGAATATCTACAATTGACCTTCTTAAACTGCATGTCTGAAGAATCTATATTTAAAGTATTGTTAGGAATGAGCAAATATTGCTAAGTATTTCTTAGAACTACGTTCTTATTAACATTCAGATCTGATGCTTAGAAGTACGTTCTTACTAGCATTCAGGCCTGATCAACTTGTTAATAAGATTGTAGGGAGGCGAAAAGAAAGTCCCAAAAGATAATTCTCAGCATATGACTTTTAAGTGACTTATTTGTTGTTTTAACATATCTAAGATGCCTGAGAAGTAGAATCAACACAATGGTCCTATAATAAAAGTGGAAAATCTGTATATAGGTCCCATTGCTGAGAGCATGGATTAATTTGAAAACCTGAATTAAGCTTTTAATATGGAACAACAGATAAAACACAGTCTGTTTTTATTGATGATGTCTTTCCTATTGTCTGAAAACTCATCTTGTCTTCAGCACCATGAACTTAGGCTTGGGAAGGGTGTTTACTACAGTTACTCACACGTCATTCTGAAATAAAGTGGCTTCCATCAAGAAAGGAGTTGAGATATAAACTCCTTCAAAAAAAACCCCTCAAATTTTACTTTGAGATCCTTAGAATTTCTCTCTTTACATTCTTTTCAGTGTAATTTCTATGTATCTGCATCTATAGAGTTCCTGCTGGTTTAGACTGTTAAATCTTATTAAGTCACACCTATATGATCTGTTTCTTTAATGAAATATGGTGCCTTGAACAACTTAAGGTCAAAAGGGAGTTATTAAAGTAGAATTAAAAGAAGGTTTTCACACACTGTGAGGCAGAGGATTCATCTACCAGACTTTTCTTTTCCTCTCTCTACAGACTTTTGCCTTTTAATCCTTTATAAAGATTATTTGATCGGAATTATATTAAAAAGTGTAAGCATTTGTTCTAACAACACGCTTGTAGCCATCATTGGAAAATGTATTAAAGCTGCTGTCAAGCTGGCTAACTGATGTGAAAAATCCTTCTTCGATCCAATGAGGGATGAGTTTCATCACCGTTCAGTTTTATGATGAAGGCTGAAAAAAGCATATAAAAATTAGCAGGAGTCTTAGGAGAAAATAAGTGGCTTGAAAAGATTTTAAGAAAAACATTTTTTTAATTTCCAGTAATACAGAAAAAGTTTTAAGCTTAAAGATGGTGCATTTTAAAACAGCATCAGCAAGAGCATTCCCATCATACAGTTTAAATAATATTAAAAATCATCAGTGCTGTGATGAAAACACATGTAGTATTAGAGGAGACAAAAACATATCTAATAAGCAATAAAATTAGCATTAGACAGGTAAGCGATCTGGGTTTACTTTTTTGGGTTTGTTTGTTTGGCTTTTTTTAAAGACAAAAAGTGAAAATGTGTAGGGAAGATAGTCTAGACATGCAGTTGGGTAAAAAGCTCCTGTACTAAACTGTCACACTAAAACAGATCATTGATCCATCTACTCCAAAATACCACCTCAAGCACCGGTAAGTACTACAAACTGCAGAGGTAGAATGCAATACAGCAAAGAACAATTAAGAAAAAAAACATTTCTGTTCATATCATCCGTTTGATGGGGTTTGCCCTAATGTGTAAATCTCTACATTCTCTTAACTTTTTAATATGTACATAGTGTAACTGGTAAATATTTGAAAGGGTGTCGGTTTCAGCTGGGATAGAGTTGACTTTCCTACTAGCAGCTGGTATAGTGCTGTGTTTTGGATTTGGGATGAGAATGGTGTTGATAACACACTGATGTTTTTAGTTGTTGCTAAGCAGTCAAGGCCTTTTCTGCTCCTCATACCACCTCGCCAGTGAGTAGGCCTGGGGTGCACAAAAAGGTGCATAGGAGACATAGCTGGGACAGCTGACCCCAACTGACCAATAGGATAGTCCATACCATATGGACAGTATATAAAGCTGGGGAAAAAAGAAGGAAGAGGGGAACGTTCAGAGTTATGGTGTTTGTCTTACTAACCAACTGTTATGCATGATGGAGCCCTGATTTCCTGGAGATGGCTGAACACCTGCCTGCCAATGGGAAGTAGGGAATGAATACCTTGTTTTGCTTTCCTTGCATGCACAACTTTTACTTTATGTATTAAACTGTCTTTTTCTCAACCCATGAGTTTTCCTTGTTTTTTCAATTCTTCTCCCCATCTCGCTGTGGGGGAAGAATGGAGAGAGCAGCTGCGTGGTCCTCGTTGCTGTCTGGGGTTAAACCATGACAAAGGGGACAGTGAATAGCTACAGAATTAGCTGATACAGGCTAGTATATTAGAAGCTTGGAAAATAAATCCTGCAGTTAACATACACTGAAGATATAAGGATTACACTCTAGTAAACTGCTTATTCTATACCTCTGTTACTCCTCTTTTTTTATAAAGTTCAAGCAATAAATCGATTCTTTGGTATCAACATATATATGGCAAGTCTCTAAAGACACAAATGGAAGCATTGACTAGTGTAAGATTTTAAAATCAAACCTTTACATCCTTAATTGGCTTTTCCAAGGTAAAGCTCTGTGTGGAGACGGAGGGTATAAGAACAGAGAAAAGATGGAAGGATTCACCCCATTAAGTCTAAGGAAAAAAAAAGAAAGAATGAAAGAATGCACGTAGTAGACTGGAGTAACTAGAAGCCTTAAAAGAATTACTGTCTTAACAATGCCAAGATCAGTGTCTGTATATGTCATTTGCCATATTATCAACTGTCTTTGTTGGAAATTTTCTCAGTGTTGCGCTGATGAGCTGCCAGATTGTCCCCTTTCTTTTCACTCCATTTGGGACTTACTCAACCCCAGAAAGTACTAGCTAAATGTGCCATTAACCTGCTAGCAATGGCTGTTAATTAAAACCTGTTTTGTATGAGGGAATGGGGTAAAGAATAATTTTTGTTGCAAGTTCATCTTCAGTAATATCAGATTTTATTTAAAACACTTTGTATCGAGGCTCCTGGGTCTGTCTTCTTCTTCACTACCAAATCAGGCAGCTATGACTGTAATGTTTCTGAAAACAGTTCCTGCCATATATGAAATAGTTTTTTTATGATATGGAGATAAAATGCCAGTCAATGGACTAAAATAGTATTGACCTGAAAATATGAACCAAAATTTAAAAAAAAAAAAAAAAATCATTCCTTTTGTTCCAAGTTTTTCCACAACAATCTGAAAGTTCACATGGAGAAAAACATTACAATATGCTTTCAATTATATTTCAAACTGAAGTTCTGGGGTTTTTTAAACTGATATTTCTGAGCTAACTGCTTGTGGTAATCATCTTACAAATTATGTCATGTACCTGCAACACTAAGATAATATGAATGAAAGATATAGTAAAGCAGATCTTTATCCTGCCTTTATGCAAATTTAAAATCAGAATAGGAATTTTAATGTTTAAAAATTAAAGATCTTGTTTAAAAATTAAAACATTTAAAGTCTTTCTTCTGATTATTTTGAAAAAGTACAAAAAAAAACCAAACCAACCCCCAGAAAGAAAACTAGTTAACAGGTTTTTTTCTTTTTGAATTCTAAAGATAGTGGTATCCCAACTGATGTTACTTTCAGCAAGGTGATTCCGATCAGCAATTGCCTGAGAAACATCCCTTGCAATTTGCATTATATTTAAAAGTTTCAGTTTCTTCACTGTACACAGCATTTCTCATACTTCAAACTTATGTTAAGCCAAGAGAGCAACAAATATGCTTCTGAATCTGGTGTGAAATAAGAACTCAAAGTTCAGACACATAACTAGAACAAGCTTAGGCTAGTACTCACAGGTAAATCATGGTTGTCTGATGGAATTTATATTTTGCAAACTTTAAAAATCACTATTACAGGTAAATAACTTAAATTCAACAGTAAGATGAGACCCTCATTATCAGTAAGACACTCCTGCGAATTTTTTGCTGAATTTTAACTGGTATCAGAACACAGTCTTTTTTCAAGTTAATATTTGATCTGAAGGTAAAATAAGATGGGGTCAAGTAATATCTGGAGAACCCCTCAGAACTCAGAGAGTTTAACTGTACAGTGGTCTCCTCTGAGTCAGATCTAGTAGCATTTTTTACAGGTAAGTTCCCTGAACAGAGACCTCTCATGCCATTTGAGATATCCTAGATTATCCCAAGTAGTCACCTACTGAAAGTTCAGAAAGGAATGCAGGTCATTCACAGGTTTTATGTCATACTTGCCAATTTCATATAGATATCTTGGATACCTCAGGGCCTCTCAGATGCCACTAAGTGTTTTTGCATCTCGGAAACTAAGATGACCCTTATTGGTTTTCTCTCTGTAGTCAGTTTTGAAAGTGGAAGCAAAACACATTTGAGCAACAAGCAGCTGTAGCAATCTAGAAGGTTCTTACCACTCTTTTTTCCTTTCAGTTCAGACTTTACTAAATATTGTTGCGTTAAAAGTCTTGTTTAAGGGGAAAGAGGAAACATACCTTGTGTATAAAGCCAATAATTTATTGTTAGTGTAGTGGCTACTTTAACAATCTAATCCAGGAAGCATTATTAGTTCAGGCCAAATTATTACAGAAAACGAAATATTTGTCTATAGAAAAAAAAAATCTCAGTAATAGCAGTAATGCAATTAAAACTGTTACAGACACATTTAGTTTTTATTTTTTTCCTGATGTTATCCCTCCTCCTGCTTCTCTGAGTCCTGGGGTCAGTTTTGTTCTGGTGGTGGTGCAGGGCTGCTACAGTGAGTTGTCAGCATCAGGAGTCCTTCACCAGGAGGAGTATGGTTGGTGTTCATGTTGAGAGTTTCTTCTTCCTCACTCTGGGATTCACTAAAATTGTCTTTGCTAAAATTATTTTACAACTTTCTCTTTCTTCATTGTTATGCAGCTGCATATTATAGCTGAATAATGTACCTATGATAGCTTTAGGTATGTTAGATAATTATTCTTTTTCCTTTGTTACCCCTAAAAACCATTTTGTCCAGCTCCAGATCTGCATTTTTGTAACTGACCATGGGTCAGTTATTTACAGCAACGGGATCTCCAGTGCCAGCCTGTACTCTGTCCCTTATCATCCCATTCCTCTGCTCTTCTGTGCTGCATCCCCACTTCCCAAAGCTTCTGCTGTCAGACCAGGTCTGTATTTCTCCACTCTGCATCATTATCTTATAACCATAAAGATCTCATTCTGCATAGAAAAAAAAAAAAAAAACCTGCTCGTCACTACTATGTCTATCAAACTATGTTTGCATCGTACAATGATAAACAAACAAAAAAATTAGCCATAACCACCTGATCAGAAGATAAATTGTTGTTACAGCTAAACCAAATAAAAACAAAGCTGCAGGCAGGTCAAGAAAAGTTCACACAAAGCAATCCTGACAAAACTCAGTCCTAAGACCTTGCAAGCTTATTGCAAAGCCTGTAGCCTTTACCGACTGTGGGTATATTGTATTATAGGCTACAGGATTACAGTACTTGCGGAGAAGGAAGTATTATCTCACATATTGCAATAATTTTAGATTCATGAAACTGTATCTAGTACAAATAAAATTCAAATTTAAATTTCTTTATTTTTAAAATACAGCAGTGTATTTCACATTTATGTCTGAACCTGAAATCATTCATGAAAGAAAAGCAAATATCCAGATACAGAACTTAAAGAACCTGACCTGCCTTCTGATTCTGGGAAGTGAATGAACAGCCGAGACTGCTGCTATGCTGGGCTGAGTCTACCACCTGGACTGAGAAGACTTTGATATGGCTATTGCAGATGCCTTAGATATGCTAGTTTTGTTTGTTTGGTTTGTTTGATTCGTTTGTTTGCCTCAGCTGTATGTAGGGAGTTTTAGTATCTGGCAGGTTGTGAAAGCAGTCTGTAGAGCTTACTTGAATCTAAGCATTGTAATATTTTTAAAGTTTGTATTGATTAAGTTCAGTAAAGATGTCATGGCAGGTCAGAATATGGCTTAAAGTAATGGCTTGCTTATTTCTGAGATATGTAAAGATCTTCCACATAAAAAAAAACTACCAAAAAACTTACGCTTTTTTTTTTTTTTTCTCCTAACTCGTGGTTATTTAATAGGAAATCTGTGCTGTTTTGCCTTTGTATTTTTGAGACCTTAAGCAACAAACAGAAAAGAGTATTGTGTTAAGACTACTGAATCCATAATGGAGGGCACTGGACAGCACAGGAGCAATTTCTTTATTGAATTTCCCCTGAATGGTCTCGAGGAAAACAGCTTAGTAGAAGTGGGATGCATCTATCAAAGCTCGCTGCTATGAAAGGACAGCAGGCATGATGTTGTGTTACACTTGTCTACCTTTTTAATCCTCTTGACACATGTAAGTAATGAAATAAGTGTTTATTGAGCATTACATTAACGGAAAGAATTCTAACAAAACGTTGTATAAACATGTCAGAAGACAGATGACGTTGTAGCTCCAAACTTCTCTGGCTGTACTTGAAACACAAAGCCTGAAGTAGACTTCAGAAGAGGCTTACAATAGATAAGTTTTGGCTCTGTTTAAGTTGATATATAAAGGCAGGCCAGGGATTAATCGCTGACTCTGAAGTCATCTGGAAGAAGCTTGTTTTAGACCCACATTGACCCACTAGATCAGATTTGTCTTGGAGAGATCCAGTTGAAGTAAATCGAACCTGAGCAATTGACCAACATAAAAATTAAGCAGAGGAACAATAGCACTTCAAGGACTGCATGCTTGTGTGCCAGGGGCCGTGTTTTGGCCCTAAGCCTGAGTAGCATGGCATGGCTTATAGACATAGACCTAACTCTCCTACCCTCCCAGCCAGGCTAGCCACAATGCATTGCTTACTGCAAATAGTCCTTAGCCCATGTGAATGACTAAATCACGGTCAAGCACTGTTGTAGGGTGGCAGCTGGCACAAACCAAATGATGGGATGTACTTTCCTAACACTTTAACACTGTGGGTTTAACAATCGTGTGCCTGTACTCATGACACATCCCTTTTAACTTTCCTGGAATATGTATAGGCTTGCAGATTCGATGCTCAAGGCTTCTCCTTGCTCCTCGTTTATTTAGTAATATAGGTGTACACTGAGACCCAGGCACTTTTTGCCTGCATTGTTGTCTGTTGAATTGTTTGTAGCTTGGCTTAAAGTGTTTGCATTATGCTCGGAAATAGACAAAGCGACGTACTGCGGCATATGGCAGTCAATTTTTACTGACCTAGCAGACTGCAAGACTGAGCACCTGGGTGAGCATTAAGACAATCAGTATGCCAAGAATCTGCCTGCTAAAAGGGATCAGAGATCAGCCCTATGCCCCAAACGGAGCCCAAGCTTACAGATAAACAATTGTCGTGGTTCTGTTTTGCCTCAAACCAGGACAACAATACAGAAAGCAATCAAGCTGCAGACTCACACCTGCCTAACAGTATGACAAACTTTCTGTGTTTAATCTTTGCTTAACACGGAAAAGTTTTCAACAGTGTGTTTGTAACATGAAGCCACCATGAGCAGAATACTCATTTGCATCGAATGGATGACTGATGATCCAGTTGTGGTCTCTCCCCTTCCATAGATGTTTGTCTACATCGTAAAGGAACCATGTGGCTTTTCAGACATCTGGCAACGGCTGATCATATTGAGGACAAGGGCAGCATGACTTCTGTTTGGCCAGATTGCAACACTGCACTAAAACAGCAATGAAGAATCTCGCGTTTTACTTGACTCTATCAAGTATTATCTGCCTCCTCCATTCAGGAGCATTCAAGTATTAGATGAAAACCAGAACCCATTTATGAATACATTGTTCCAGTTCTATATATGCTGTACAATTAACGAGCTATTACACCAGTAACTGATTACCCAAAACAACTGCAGCCAACCGTAAGGGAACACACAAAACAGTATTCACCATTTGTTTAGTAATTTAAAAAATAATAATAATAAAAAAAAAAAAGCTCAACCAAATCTAAGGGTGAAGAGAAGGTCAAATTTCAGTGGATTTTATTGATTAGATTTTGTTTACTGCTATGGGGCACAATCTTATGAAACGTGCTATACAGAAAAAAGAATTAAACCAAGCTAGAATGGCTCTGGGGCCTCCCAGGGCTTTTAAAGCAATGTTTTAAAATTATGTTTGGAAAGGGTAGCATGGGACTCAGCATACACCTGTAGGCTGTGGCAAATTTAGGTCTAATAGCTCTAAAACAGGGTAAGCGAGCCAGTGCAGATAATGAATCTGCCTTCTGAACATGTGTTAGCAGCAGATTTTCTAATGTATGGATAATGTAAATGTAAGTATGCTTAATAAAAAGAATAAAATTAAGAGGCTGCATATAACTATTAACAGCATATCAGATGACACTAAATACCATCTGTCTATTCAAAAGCGAAATATTTTCTGGTTGTTACATTGGCTATGCTTGGAGAATTAGGGCTAAAACTTTCTTAGTATTTAAACAAATAAGGCTCCACTTTTCCACTGCCTCCGAGTACTTTTCTCACAACCCTATAACAAATTGCGGTGGCTTAATAAACTGGAAATCTGTAAGCACTTTGAGAATCTCTAGTTTAGTGCCCAGTCTTAAATAAATTTAAAATTTTATTGTCGACTTCTACCCATTTGAGCACTAGGTGCAGATACAAATATTGCACCTAGTATAAACATGTAACAGAGTAGAAAACTAGTTTTGCTCGTTACAAAACCCCAAGGCTGAATTTCAAAGGAGGGATGTTTTCACTAAGTACTAAACTGTATTTCGGTGAAAACTTGAGTCACTGTCTGAATTGTAACTTTGGGAGTTAATCCTCTCAGATTCAAGGAGGCTTAAGCAGTTCTAACCATTTTCCATTATTACAGAGAATTCTGCTAAAACAGTTTGGGTTTGGTTGTTGTTTTTTTTAAAAAAAAAAAATTCCCATAGATCTAGAAAATGACACTTATTGAGTGCGCAAATAATTCAGGGACTAGTCCAACCCTCAGCTAAGCCAATGAAAGTTTTGCCATTGCTTTCAGTAGCGCAGGATCAGGGATATTGCATTTAGTGTGCAAAACGAATTAAAGCATGGTCTTAGCATTTCAGTACAGGCTCCAGCTGTGAAAGACACTGTCCTTTAGGACTCCTTACATGACTGAATAAAATGTACATTCAACTTTGTGGACCAGCAATTCCACGTAAGACATTGAGAGTAGAAATGGATCTCTATTAAAAAAGGCACTGCTGATACAAAATTGTCCCTATTTCTGACAGTTTTAATTAAAAGAAAGCAAACTTTGCTTCATGATCTCAGAAGTACTTTTAGCCATATAAGGTTGTATTAATTTGTCAGAATTCATGGGAAAACTGAAACTTACTGAAAAGCCTAAACTGCATATATCATTACTAGGCTAAAATAACACCCTGTTGTACAGTGGTATTCTAAGTGCAATGAGCTAAGGACATTGTCAGGATAAAGGAGAATGGGGTTACTCAGCCTGGAAAAGAGAAGGCTCTGGGGACACCTTGTTGCATCCTTTCAGTCTTAAAGACATCCTACAGGAAAGATGGGGAAAAATATTTTAGTAGGGCCTGTTGCAGTAGGACAAGGGGTAATGGCTTTAAACTCAAAGAGGGAAGATTTAGACTAGATACAAGGAAGAATTTTTTTGCAATGAGGGGGGTGAAACACTGGAACAGGTTGCCCAGAGAGGTGGTAGGTGCCCCATCCTTGGACACGTTCTAGGTCAAGTTGGATGGGGCTCTGAGCAACCTGATCTAGTTGAAGATGTCCCTGCTCATTGACAGGGGGTTGGAGTAGATGACCTTTAAAGGTCCTTTCCAACCCAAACTATTCTATGATTCTATGTAACATCTTCCATTAGACACCTGGAATTGCCAGAAAAATTAGACTGCTTTTTAGGCATGCAAACCCTACTTGCAAACCTTGTCTTGTCCTTGTTATAAAGAATAATTGATCCTGAAGGGCTCCGGAAACATATACACAGATCTGAAGACATTCTGTTAGTGGCTAAGAGATTACTGAAGCATATTTTTATCTTTTAAGACCCCCAGTATGCTTATACTTTTTCTCCTGCCGCATACATATTATTTCCCACAGTGTACTTTTTCCAAGTACCTGGCTGCCTGATACTCAGTAATTTTTCTGGCAGGTAATTAAGCTAAATAAGATAAAAATACAAAAAAAAAAAGTCAATTTTTTAAAGAAATAACTTTCTTGTTTTGATAATTTTGTTACTTCTAAAATTATCTGTACGTGAGAGTAAGTTCTTTGATGATTCACATCTTCAGAAAACTCCTCAAACTGGCACAAAGGTAACCAGAAACAAATAAACAGAAGCTACTGGTGGGCAATCTGTAGAAGGAAAAGGGTGAGAGAGAGTAAGCTGTGGAATTAACTTCTTTGCTTTACCTTTGTAGCTTGCACTGTAGCTGAAATACGAGTGGTATTTATTATTGGTTTTAACAGGTAATTCAAAGATTATACTACTAAATTATCAGGGTTTTAGGAGAAATGTGATGTAAATGAAGGAGAATTTTTGGAGGAGAGGCAACAAGCTCTGTTCCCTAATAGTGAAATATGATCTCCAGTCTAGGAACATTCCAAGAATTTATCTATAAACAGTTGTGCCACCTCACTGATTTTGATAGGCTATACTTAAAACTGATTAAGCACATTCATTTTTTTTAAAACTTGGCTCTAGGTCGACCAGCTAAATAACCTTCCAGTACCAAAATAAATAAATGATTTAAAAAGCGTTTAAAGTTATTTAGTATAAAATAGTTTTTCATCTATTTTCTGCAATTATGCTAAGGTAAGAAATTTCAGACCAATTAAAACCAAAAAGATTTCAATATTTTATTACTGGTATGACACAGAATCATAGAATACCAGGTTGGAAGGGACTTCAAGGATCATCTGATCCAACCCTTCTTGGCAAAAACACAGTGTAGACAAGATGACCAAGCACCCTGTCCAGCTTAAGTGTTCTACGTTGGAGAATCCATCACTTCCCTGGTGAGATTATTCCAATCACTGATTGTTCTCAGTGTGAAAACTTTTCCTTTTGTGTGCAATCAGAATCTCCCCAGCAGTAATTTGTACCCATTGGCCCTCATCTTTTCCATGTGACCCCTTCTAAGAAGGGAGTCTTTACCTTCTTTGTAGCCACCCTTTAAATACTGGAATATGATGATAAGGTCTCCCCTAAGCTTTCTTTTCTCAAGGCTGAACAAACCCAATTCTCTCAGCCTTTCCTCACATGGCAGGCTTCCCAGTCCTTTGGTCGTCTTTGTGGTCCTTCTCTGGACCTTCTCCAGCTTGTTCACATCTTTTTTGTATTGCAGAGACCAAAACTGAACACAGAATTCCAGGTGTAGCCTAACAAGCAGTGAGTAGAGTGGGATAATTACTTCTTTATCTCTGCTTGTGATGCCTCTGTTAATGCAACCCAGCATCCTGTTGGCTTTCTTTGCTCCTGCAACACATTGTTCACTCATACAGAGCTTGCTGTCCACTAGGACCCCCAGGTCCCTTTCCACAGAGCTGCTCCCCAACCAGGTAGATCCCAGCCTGTGCTGCACTCCTGGATTGTGTTTTCCTATGTGTAAGACCTTACATTTGTCCTTGTTGAACTTCATAAGGTTCTTGTTAGCCCACTCTTCCAGCCTATCCAGGTCTTCCTGCAGGGCAGATCCCCCTTATGAAGTGTCCACTTCCCCACTCAGTTTGGTATCATCAGCAAACCATCAGGTTACACTTGATCCCATCGTCCAGATCACTTATGAGTACTGCGTTCAGATCTGGGGCCCTAACATAAGAAGGACATGGACCTGTTGGAGCGAGTCCAGAGGAGGGCAACAAAGATGATCTGAGGGCTGGAGCCACCTCTCCTATGAAGACATGCTGAAAGAGTTGGGGTTGTTCAGCCTGGAGAAGAGAAGGCTCCAGGGAGACCTTATAGCAGCCTTCAAGTACTTAAAGGGGGCCAACAAGAAGGCTAGAGACTTTTTACTAGGACATGTCATAATAGGACAAAGGGTAATGACTTTAAACTGAAAGAAAGTAGATTTAGATTAGATATAAGGACGAAATTCTTGACAATGAAGGTGGTAAGGCACTGGAACGAGTTGCCCAGAGAAGTTATGGATGTCCCATCTGGTTGCCAGTTTGAAAAGGAGCTATTTACCACCACCCCCTGGGTGCGGCCTGTCAACCAGTCCCTCAGCCACCACACAGACCACTTGCCTAGACCGTAATGCATCAGTTTCTGTAGGAGGAGATTGTGGGGAACCATATCAAAAACTTTGGAGAAATCCAGGTAGACAATGCCTACTGCTCGTCCCACATCAAACAAGCAGGTTAATTTGTCACAGAAGAAGATCAGGTTTGTCAAGCATGATTTGCCCTTCGTGAATCCATGATGGCTTTTCCCCATCACGTGTTTCATTTGACTTGTGAAAGCTCCCAGGATGATTCGTTCCATAACTTTCCCAGGGACTGAAGTAAGACTGATGGGCTTATAATTTCCTGGATCTTCCTTTAAGCTGTTCTTGTAGATGGGGGTGACATCAGCCTTCTTCAGGTCTTCTGGGACGTTCCCTGATCTCCACGACTTCTCAAAGATTATGAAGAGTGGCCTCACAACGTCAGCCAGCTCTCTTAACACCCTTGGGGCTATAGCGTCAGGGCCCATAGATTTATAGGGGTCAAGCTCCTGTAATAGTTCGCATACCAACTCTTCCTTAACTGACAGTGGGTCTGTGTCTGCATCAACCTGAATTGTTGTTCCCAAAGCCTGGGACCCAACAGTGTCGGTAAAGACAGAGGTGAAGATGTTGAGAATGCCTTTTCAGTGTTATTAGGGACTAATTCACCTCTCCTGATTAACAGTGGGCCAATATTTTCCTTCTATTTCTGCTTGGCTTTTATGTACTTGAAGAACCCTTTCTGTAGTTTTTGACATCTGTTCAATTTCAGTTTGAGCTGAGATTTTGTTTTTCTAACTGCGTCTCTGCATGCCCTGGCAATGCCCTTGTAGTTCTCAATGAGTATTCGTTCACTTTTCCGTCTCTAGCACGCTTCTCACAGTTAAGCCAAGGGGGTCTCTTGCCCCACCTACTTCTCTTACCTTTAAAGAGGATGAACTGGTTTTGTGCTTCCAGGAGAGCGTTCTTGAAAAACTCCCAGCACTCGCTAGCCCCTTTATACTTCATGGAAGTTTCCCAAGGAATCCCTCTCAATTGATCTCTGAGCGACTGAAGTTTGCTCTTCTAAAATCTAAAATCTTTGTCCTAGTATTAACCTTCAGCATGCTCAGCAGGATCCAAAACTTCACAATATTGTGATCACTGCAGCCAAGGTTATCATTAACTAAGATATTACGGAGCAAGTTTTCTTGGTTTGTGAGTAGCAAGTCCAGTAGTGCCTTGTTCCTGGTCAGCACATATAACATTTGTATGAGGAAGAAGTCCTCTATGCGTTCCAGGAACTTGATGGATGGCATGTGAGCTGCTTTATTGTTCTTCCAACAAATGTCTGGGTAGCTGAAATCACCCTAAGAACCAGGTTCCGTGGAGCCAAAGTTTGCTTACATGGCCCAAATATTGCTTCATCAGCCTTTTCATCTTGGTTTGGAGGTTGGTAGCAGATGCCTATTGTAAGATCCCCCTTGGAGATGACCCCTCTGATCTTGACCCAGAGGCATTCAATAGGGCTTCCACAATCACTGTAGCTGAGTTCTATACATTCAAGGTTCTCCTTAACATAGAGCACAACTACTCCTCTTCTTCCTTGCCTGTCATTACGAAACAGCCTATAGCCATCTATCACTGTTGTCCAGTCATGTGAGTTGCCCCACCAAGCTTCAGTTATTCCTATGATATCATAACTTTCTGACTGGGTGCAGATCTCCAGTTCCTCCTGTTTGGTCCCCAGGCTGCATGCATTGGTATATATACAATTGAAGCAGTTGGTCTTCTGGTTCTCATCTTGGGACGCAGCGAAGGAACTCTTTGGTTTCTACTTTGGTTGGCCTGGCTTATTCCCCAGTTGGATGCAATGATGTGAGCCAAGTTGCCCAGTCTACTGCCAAAGATTCCCTTGTGTCTTCTATACAGGTGGATCCTATGCCTCTCTAACAGGTTATAGTCATAGAAGAATGCCCTGTGACACCAGCCACTAAGCCAGAACTTGATTTGCATTATATGTCTGTTTCTGGCAGCACTCTTTCCTCTGGGTGAGGAAGGTAAAATGGAAGAAAAGATAACTTGGGCACCAATACTTTCTGCTTGCATCCCCAGGGTATGGTTTCTCCTTGGAGACCTTGCTTGCTAGTGTCTATAGCTGTTAAAGCTTCATATCTGGTTTTGGTTGTAATGCTGGAGGGTGGGGATTGAAGCAGAATCCTGCTTTTGTGGGTCACCAGGGTCCAAGGTGCCTCATTCTCTGTGATATCCGCCACAGGAACATGGTTCTGAAACTACTTCTCTGTTTCCATCTTGGCCCCTCTAATACTGCACAGTCTTTTAACTGTTTTCCTGCAACTCAGCCACCTGACACAACAGATCATCAACCTGTGCACACCTTTTGCAAGTACTTACCTTTTCTCCAGGAGAAGGGTCTGGGCACTCGTTGCAACCTATCTGTACTGAAGTCTCCTTCCTTACCAGTTCTGTCTAGGTGGAAGAGTGAGACATCTCAAGGGCTTTAATTTAAAAAAATATGGAAAAAATAAAGAATGATATTTCTCAAGCTTTAAATGTCCCTTCTCCCCAAATCTCAACAACATGAGTATAACTGTAAAGGTTAAACATGAGAGATGAAAACCAGAGGCTGTCTTGCAGATGTGAAGAAATATTTTTCAGAGATAAGAGAAGAGTATATTTCATTTCAACTTTTGTCATAAATATAATCTCTATGGTAGTAAAGTATCTTTTTACTATACTGTATTTTGAATAAGAAATACAAAATGTTGTAGGAGATAATCCTTGACCTGCAATTTTATTTTATTTATTTTATTTTATTTTATATAAGCATGAGAAACAAAAGATTAGAGGGGAATGAAGTAACAGGATGAAGTGACTCACCCGAGTTCACAAGGTGACAACAGCTGTGACCATATATTGTATATTGTATTGCAATATACCTGTATTGACTTCTAGTCCATGACTGGACCTTTAAATAGTTGCTATCTTACTATCCAACAACAACTGTGTATATAATATGCAGGTACAAATGTGCATAGAAGAACCACATATGGATGGACAAACAATATCATATGTGGTAATATTTAAACTTATTCACCCTAAATTTGGGACTAAAATAAAATACAAAATGTTTTGAAATACACTATATGTTTTGCATATGTCTCATAAACTAATGGAGAGCTATTTAAAGACTGTTTTAGACATCTTAAATATTTTACTGGAGCAGTTTTTCATTTTTTCCCCCACCTGTTAAACCAGGTGCCACAGTCTCTGCAAACCCAGATGTCCACAGCTCAGAAGGAGCTGTAGAGTTTCTGATAATGTGCTAATACAGTGACTACGTACATTAAAAAGCCAAGCCTTTAATACAAGGACAATTGTATTACTTCATAAATATACAGCACACATAAATACATGTTGCATATTGATGGAGTAAATTCCAGGGGTTTTTCAGTGTAATAATGAAAGACATATTAACAAGCATCATTTTATTAAGTCAAAATCATTACCCATTTTGTTTTGATGCTAGGCTGTTTGGCCAGTTTACTTTGTAGTGCTCTCCCAGCAGCACACAGCAGTTCTGCCTGAAGAAATGTCCTCATTTGCCAATGTACATATGTATGTATATGTTGATTATATCTGGGAGCATATATATATTTCTAAACCTCTGTGTGTGTGTATATCTATGTGTTTGTAAACTTATGTATACATATGTTTACAAACATATGTAACATATACATTAATGTCATGAGGATGGAGCCAGGCTCTTCTCAGTAGCCACCAGTGATAGGACAAGGGGTAATGGATCCAAGCTGGAACACAAGAGGTTCCACTTAAATTTGAGAAGAAACTTCTTCTCAGTGAGGGTGACAGAGCACTGGAACAGGCTGCCCAGGGAGGTTGTGGAGTCTCCTTCTCTGGAGACATTCAAAACTCGCCTGGACGCCTTCCTGTGCAACCTCATCTAGGTGTTCCTGCTCCGACAGGGGGATTGGACTAGATGATCTTTTGAGGTCCCTTCCAATCCCTAGCATACTGTGATACTGTGATACTGTGATATGTATGTGTACATATATGCAAGCAGACATTTATAAATACGTAGATTCATATGCACATACATACATAACACATTGCAAATATTTAAATATTCTAGCTCTACAGTGAACATAATCTTTCAGAGTATTTGAGATTGCTCCGTGATTCATATAAAATTGTTATTGGTCTTGGTCTATTATGTACTGATGCAGTGTCCATAACTTACACACTCAAAACCCAACGGTATTGGCACCCTTGTTAGTAGTCTCATAAAAAAAAAAAAACAAAAAACAACAAACTTGTATGAAAAGAATTACAAACTGAATCCAGCCTGTGTAACCCTTGGCCACTGAGACATGAGCCTGCGGTACTTATCTGTCTTGTATCCCTTTACACCTCTAAATCCCCACAGTAACAGACCATCTGCACCCTTAATCAGATGGCCAGACTTTAGAGCAATACACCTTGTTTATAAAGGGCAATTCTAATTTACAACCACCTCTATTTTAGGAGGTACTCTGGGAGCAAACCTCTGATGCTTTCAGATCAGCCATCTGTCTCCACTCTTGCCAAGTTACCTCTAGGTTATGCTCTTTCCCCTCTTCAGCATATTATCCTGTCTGTTGTACACTCACATAGAGGGAAGATCAAAAGAAAGAGCATTAGAGCAGGTAAGACATGGAAGAATACTCCTACAATATGTGTTTACATGCTCTTTTAAACAAATATGGTTTCAACAGGATAAGGCAGCTTTAAGCACTTTCTACTGTGGTATTTCTGGTATTTGCGGCCCTGATTTTCAAAGGGAGAGGGGGTAGTACGGGGACAGACCCTTTGCACAGCCTAAAAGCATCAGCGTTGCCCACCTAGGTCTGTGCTGTGGGACTCCTGGGGTCTGGAAAATCCCTGTGTGCCCCTGGGCATCTCTGCTCAAACCCCATCATCTGGAGAGCCTTGAGAGCCTTAAGAGGCTCTCCAGAAGAAATTAGCTCTCTTCCCTGGCAAGCTACAGCCACATTCACCTCTTGAAGAATGGTCTACCAGTAAAGATTGATGCCAGCTTTACCAGTCTGGCTTATCCTGAAGAAAAAATCATTTTACAGCAAGCTAATTGGTACGCAGAAGTGTAGTCATTAGGCAAATCCAGCACTTTGGACAACGCTTGCGCTTCCTTAAAGGTGTTCACCTGTAAAGTGCCCAAGCCATGGCAGGCAGCTCATTGTCCCTGCTGCCTGTATATGTACTGATGTGTTGCAGAGGTGCCGCAAATTTTGAACACATGACGCAAGCTAAATTACTTCCTGGAAGAAGCTGAAGTGGGACCATGGTTTCAGCAAATCTCCAAACAGCACGCCTTTTCACTGCTCAGAGCACGTATCCCATCCATCAGTGAGAGCAGCCACAAGCACCAGAATTTCTGCTGCACTAGAAAGGATGTTAGCACTCATGTTTCTGGGAAGAAAAACAGGAAGGCAGGAATAAAATACAGAGGTTTAGGGAAAGGATAGCTAGATTAAGTATTTTGTTATTTGCAAAGAGGCATGAAAAAGTTTTTGCTGCCTTCCTTCAGCAGGTTGATAGACCATGACCATTGTAAAACTAACTCCAATACAATCCAGACAGCTATGGCGAAAATCTGTCAGTCTCCAGAGTAGCACAGTTAGCAAATTTCATGTTTGCTAAATTCACATTTGTATCAGCTGCATAACATAACAACCTAAGGAAAAAAAAAAAAAAAAGAAAAACAACCCCAAAACCGAAAAAAAAACAACCAAAAAACCCCGTTGAAAAATACCTTTAAGAACAGCTACAGTGAGTGGATTTAGCAGTCTGAATACTATTGATAGAATGTCGTAAAAACAGAAGTCGGCATAATCACGTCAGCTCTGGGAGTATCTATCATTTTTGTTTAAATAGCCACTAAATCTCTATAGAGAAATTCTGTGAAACAGTACCAGGGCAACATAACATTCATTTTGAATAAAATATTACAAGTCTTTTTGAGGAAATACCTAAATATTTATAGTTATGTTATTATTCACTAGGTACGTGAAATATTCAGAAGAGCTTGGTTTTGCTTCACGCAATCCCTGCATCATCCAATTCCTGCATCACTTTCAAACACCATCTTCTTCACTATAGTGTCAGGGTATGCTGAAAGCGTGCCAGCTGAACTGCTCTTTCAGCATCAGTCTCACATCATTTTCTTGAGAAACCTGCCTAGTCCTGATATAACTAGGGCCTCATGAATTCATACCTTTTATATCAACATTACTACTTTGACTATGGGTATAACTTTCTAATGGTGTTATTATAGAAATATAACTGGCAATGAAGACAAAAGTAATGTTGATATAGTTTTTTTTTGGATAAGGAAACGGATGTTCAGTCTAGAAAAAAATACACAGCTGGATGCAGTGACTTGATATGCTATCTCCCTCCCAGATTCCTGTTGAAACCTCTTGTGGATTCATAATGCTGTGGTCTACTTCTGTCTAAATGAAATGGATTAGCAAAGGGCTGTTACTTAAATAGTTTAAGCCTGTGAACAGATATCCTGGGCACACCTCCACCGTTAAGAGATGTCACCACCCAGCATAGCTTGCTCTTTATTGACATTTCTCAACCAGACTTGATTTAGACCTGTTAGAATATTCCCAAAGCTTAGTAAAATCAGCCAAGTGAGGTTAGACTTTGTATTTAAAATTCTTGAGTTGACCTGACCAGGCAAGGAATGCATTCTTCATTATTTTCAGCATCTAAAGTTCAGACCTCTCTCACTTTTCCTAGCAAAATTTCAATTCTTTTAACAAGAGTTAACAAAACCAGGTTTTTCAATTCTTTTTTTTTTTCCTTTGAAAATAATTTTAAAGAATGTAACTATTTATTTACCATAATTCATCTTCTTTAAAAATTCCATGAAAATGTGAAATTTTGCTGTAAGGATATTTCAAGGAAGTGGGAACTTACATTAAAACATGCTCCTTAAAGCAATAAATGGCTATGAAAAGTTACATTTAATTATAAGTAAATGAGTAGAACATTCCTGGTCAACCCACTTTTATTCTGCTAAGACCCTGACTGGAGTTCTTATGATTGCTGTAGGGGATATATTTCCAGAACGAGAGTAAAGAAAGTCAGTCGTTTTTTTGGTTTTATTATTTTTATGAAATATTGATGCAATTCAGGTCTCAAACTATTTCTGAATGCCACAATATAATTCTCTGAAGCATCATTTTTTTAGTATCAGTGAACATGTTGAGTCAGAAATGAGACTTCTCTAACCTTTGTCTACTTTTATTGTCACATTCTGTTTAAATCTTTCTGAGGTGTTTAAGCACTTGGATAAATACAATTTGTCTTCCTTTTTCAGGAAACTTGAATTGGACATGCCAAAATATTACGATATAAGTTGTTCTTCAGGGATTTTGTCTCGAAAGTGCTATTGGCAAAGTAGAAAATATCTGAAAATCTGTAATTTTCTCTCCCATTTCAGTGGTCAGAAGTTCAGGAATTCAAATTCTTTGGATACATTTCATATCACTATTTAAATTTTAGTATTTTTAGAACCTTAAAAATAATGTCCTTGAGGTACAGGAGTCTAAGTTTGAATAACATCTTCTAGAATTACTCTGGACTATCATATTTCCACCGATTGTTACATTGTGTCAAGGATTAGTCCAGTTCTTGTTGGTTTAGACTGTCCTCATCTCTTCTTTGCTGCCAGGACTGAGATTCAGATGTGTACTTCATGTCGAAGCAAAACTCTTATTGCCTATATATCATAACAGGCTATATAGACAGTGAAAGGAAAATCAGCTAGGTAGTTGATGCCAAAGTCACTTATCAGCATACCAAATGCTGGTACCTGTTTCCACATTTATTTTTCTCACCCATATATCAAAATAATAAATGAAATGCTGATTCTGTGAGAATTTCTGTATTGATTACTTATGCAACATATACCAGTTATGATTATATATATGTCTATCTACCAACATCTGTATATAAAAAAAACAAAAAATAGATACACCCATATATATATAATTAAGATCTACAATGTAATAAGGATTTCTGTTTGTTCCCTTCTTTCTAAATTTTCTCCTTATTTCATTACACAAATGCTCTATCATACAAGACCTCATCAACCAATACCCATTGCACTGTTCAAGTGCCACATATAAGTTAGTAATCTGTATGGAAAGTTGACAAAGTGCCAAGTATTATCATCTTCTCTGATGAATAATGACTGTACAAGTGTTTGTCCCTGAATCATAAACTCTTGCTGTCATATTCTACATTGAAAAAGCTGGAAAGTTGTCGTTTATGAGAAGCAATGTGCTATGGCATATGTATAGAGAACATACATCCTTTATCCTTTGAATTATTAATTAGAAAATTTATTTTTTCCCCCATGAATTTCAATTTTGTCAAACCATTAGGTTCTGAAGCAATGATTCATGACCCTGAAATCTTTAGACTAGTTCTAGCTTCAGATATCTAAAATATTGAATCGAGGAATATAATTTGCCTTCTTTTATGTGAATCTGTAGGAATAAAGTTATCACGTTTTCACCTCTAACAATAAAACTAACAGCCTTACTTTATGATTCTTAAGAGAATCTTGAGATACATTATTCTTGTGAGGTTGTAAAAACACCACTGAATTTGAGTAAACACACACACACACAAAAAAAAAAAAAAAAAAAAAAAAAAAAGCCTACTTAATTCTGGAAGCTGACCATGGTGGGATTTGAAACATACAGAGCCCACTGTCGATCTTAACCCTTGCTTCCTGAATCAAAGTAATAGGAATCATGTATGCATTAGATCAAGGAAATAAAAAAAAAAAATAAAAAAATCAGTCAGATTTGCACTATAGGCACCAAATTCAGCCTTTACAGGCATCTCTCTGACTATAGAAGGAGCCAGCCAACAGCCACTGCATGCACAGGCTGAATTGCTCATTGACTTCAGCCAACAATGTGAGAGTCTGAATGCTTTATCTTGCCAACAATGGTAGGTCTGTTTGTTGTTTACATAGTTTTCATCATTTTAAGCATCTTTTTTCTATTCCCTGGAAAAGCCCAAATTTTATTTCTCTTGTTAAAATGCATATTAGTTTAGTAATACAGACTGAGCCCCTCCTGAATATGCGTAACCTGCAATTTTCTGAGTTTTGCAGCTTAGCTGAACTCCACAGAGCTTTCTCAGATCTGTCAAAAGGGGGTATTGCAGATAGCAGGGCAAGCATGCTGCCAAATTTAAAATTGTTTCTCCAAGGCATGGAAAAGCTAGTTTTCTTCCAAATGACTCTATGATTAACACAAAGGAAGCAATGTATTTATTCTCTAGACTCATACTGAAATTTACCCCTTTCTGTCTGTCAAAACACAAACAACTGCAAATAGTTAAAGACAGATATGTGAAACACACATCAGGAAAAACGTCTTAAATGTTTGGGAAAATTTTATAGAAAGTCCTAAAAATAAAGACTTACAAAATCTGAAATAATGTGGGTATAGACAGTTCTGTCATCCATCTCCTTCTCCTCAAAATTTGAATTTTAGTGGGACCATTTTTTTTATTTTATTTCTCTAAATTATTAGAATGCTCCTTTAGTGAAAAGAGCAAGGTGAGGAAGAAAAAGAAACTAGAAAAATATGTAATTTTTTGCATTATTACAGATAACAGAAAGAAGGCAGCATATTATGACAACTTTTTTGTCTCATCACAGCCATGTTCATGTACAGATGTGTCCATTCCTGTTAGATATGCTGTACAATCATAATTTTAAAAAAGGAAATGTCTCTATAAATGTGTATCTTATGTTTATGAAACTTATCTGAAGTTTCTTCATGTACTTTATCTAATTCTAAGAAAATATTGCAAAAAAAAAAAAAAACCACATTATTCATTTCCATCCAAAAGTGAATGATTAATTTAAAAGCTGAATAGCCCTGATTTAGGGGAATAAATCTCTGCTTCATTAAAAAAAGAAAAAAAGAAGAAAAAAAAAGAGAGGAAAAGAAAAGAAACTCAGATCCTGTTATCAAGGATGTAAGAAAAAAAAAAAAATCAGACTGAAAGTATTTAGAGTTTATAAAAGATATCGTTTCTCCCATTCTTTTGTGATTTATTTTCCATAAGCTCTGTTCAGGTACAATGCAACTTTTTGCTATTGTTTTAATAAATCAGAACTATTGGTTCATGTCAACTCTGATTTACCAAAACTCACAAACTCTTCAGGTTTGAACCTAATGACTATGTTCCTATCAGTAAAATAAATAGAAGCAGGACACAGATTTAAACCCTGGGCATTTTCTTCACTCTTTAATAGTGAACTCTTGCCTCTGGCATTGTTTTGGTTTGTGTGAACTACCACTCTTCCAGGTAAATTTGAGGCCACTGATGGTTCCCAGCAGGCAGGATGGAAAAAGCCACTGCATTCTGGTGAGAAAGAGAGCTGTGATGTGCCAGTAATCCCTAATCCTGGAGAATGAGCCTATTTTATTTAATAATATAGATGTATCCAGTGAAACTCTGGATGCTCACAGTAACTATGTGTCTACTACCTTACCATACTGGACATAAATCTAGAAGCAAACTAGCTTGTATTTCCATCCCGACCAGAAATACTGTGGAGCTCATAAGTTTTACTGAACACTCATGTATTTATGGGCCCTTAGCTTTCCCATATATAGTTTCCTTGGGACTTAAGAAAACAAAGAATCAAGAAGTAGCCACAAACATAGAATTTCCCATAATGCACTCAGGCCATTTCCACACGGAAGCCTCAGGCAGTTAGTGTTCATGAGTGCCTGGTGGTAAACTACCCATCTAATTGCACAGTGGCCCCCTGTTGTACCTCTAGGGCCTCCACAGAAACCATCTGGAGCCGTTGTGGCCTTACAGTCATGGCCAGGTTCTTCATTCTTGTTTTATGGTTTGAATTAAAAGCAAGTCTCAGAGCTCAGAGCTGACTGAGTGACCTCTTGGAAGAATCAACTGGATGTATCCAAAGTTTTCAGTATTTAATATGATATAAACAAATAGCTTTAAATTTAATCCTTAAAACTTACTGAAATAGTTAAGTTCATTAATTGGTATCAACAACAGCAAATGAACAAAAATTGGGGTTGTGGTACTTTTGAACGTTTATAATAAGTGGAAATAATAATAATTAAAAAAAAAAACTAACGTGGTGATAACTTAGCTTCATATTCTTCTTTCTGATTAATTTTCAGTCAAATTAGTATCTGACATTCCTCTGAACCTTTGCTTTAGTAGAAGGGTTTAGGAGATAATTTAAGCAAAAATTGCTCTGTTCTGAAACAGTTATAAATGTGTTCTTAAAATATGCCAATATTTGGAAACTTGTACTGACTTAACTTTGTCTACATATATGGTTCAATAATATATTAAAGTAAGTCTTACTGTACAGTATGTAAATAAAAGTGTAATATGCACAGTACTGTTTTTTTTTGTTTGTTTGTTTGATTGTAGTACTCGTAGTCTGTACCTTTGGGAAACAATACCTTTAACATCAGCTAGGACCACAACTTTACAAGCTGTAAAAAAAATCCCAAATCACATCAATTTATTCCTAGGAGAGTCACCATAAAAAACAAACCAGTTTTTTTTAGTGTTTTCCCCCCCCTGTATTTTTGCTGCCAGCCAACTCTATGGATATCACATATATTGTTTTCATTTCTGTACATTGTAACCCACCTGAGAGTTCATAAAACATGTGCATGTTCCTTGTGATTCGGCAAACTCAGTAAATGGTAGAAATATATTAAGTTTGCACATCCCTAGTAGAACTATTAAGGAATAAGAAACAATGACCCGTACAAGAAGTCAGAATTCAACAGGGATATAAAGTAGATTGATCATAGTAAAAGAAACCTACCAGAAGAAAATAATACAGTATTCAACTTTTTCAGGTCTCAAGGTAGCTGCCTAGGCAGCTGAAATTGCAACCACAGCTACTTTTTATTATTACTATTTTTATTTAAATACATATTTAAATAAACTTTGTGACAGATTTTTTTTTTTTTTTCTTACAGATAGTAAGAGTTGCAACAAACTTTTTTTCCAAGTATGTGCCAGTGGCTAGACAAATGCCATACAAAATGAAATGCATTTAATGTGTGAGAAGAATCTGGGAGTCATCCAAGTCTCTACATGGAAAATATAGATGCAGGAAAATACTCTCCTAATTTAGATGCCTCTGTCAGGTGCATAAAGTTAGATGAAATTGACTTGGGCTATAATAGCACTTTGACTTTTTCCAGCTGAGACTGAAGAGATACAGATCAACATTAGAGACTTCTTTTCATTTTCTTCCCAACATGTAGCAGAGTAAATAGCCATTGGCATGGCATAAAATCTGATCCCTTCTTGCAGTACATATAGATTCTTTAATTATCTGGTTCTTTGTTCTGTACTTAGTTCTACATGGAAGAACTTGCAATATATGAAAAAATATTTAAAATTTATAACAACACTTTCTTCCCTACTATATTCTTCTATTAAAAAATAATTCTGACAAGATTTTCATATAACTCTGTGACCAGTGATTCTTTCTGTGATTCTAGGCCTTTAAAGGTATCTAGTCAGAAGGAAACACTAGTTGTTGGGATGCAAGTGATTATTAGAGGAGCTGAATCTCAGTGTGTCAAGTTTAATCTTAGATTTTATATCCAGAAAATTCACTGAGTAGCACTAGGTTTCAGAAGAGCTAAATTGCAAGCAGTCCCTAATCAATTTGGTGGATAACATTTGATAATATTGAAGCACCATTAAAACCAATTACATATGACATTCATACTTTAACGCCACAGAGAACTACTGTCCCTGCACACACACACATAAAAAAAAAACCCAAAACAAACAAAAAAAAACCCAACCCAAAACAACAAGGAAAGCAAATCAACCAACCAAAAAAGCAAACAAAAAAAAAATCTGTGGTATTGGACTGAGTTATATACTTAATAAATAGTCTGGACCTATTTTGCACTAGATGCATTAATATCTCCCAAATTTCTGTCCATCATTGCTGATATATGCCCATATCTGTTTAAGTACATTAAATTAGTCTTCAATAGTAACTTCAAGAACTTATTAAAATCCAGGTGTTTAATCACCATTTTGGCTTATAAGATTTTGTGAAACCTTGAGATAAAAATACTCAGCCTGTCAGAATACTGATAAATACTTAACTGACTTACTGCCTTTTTCAAATCACTTCAGAAAGGAGTAAACATCATTATATCCTTTGACAAGCAAGTAGAATGACCGGCTGAACAACAACCAACAAGTGAGAATTCAGTGTCTCCCAAAACAAACATAGTACTCAATCTAGAAGATGACAGCAGTGCTGTTCCCATTTGCCTAGAAGGAGTTGTTATTTATATGCAAATTAAAATTTGGCCCAGTAATTCTGGACCACGACCAAATTGGATAGAAAGATAGAAAAGGGGATCTTATCAATGTACATAAATACCTGAAGGAATGGTGTAAAGAAGATGGAGTCAGGCTCTTTTCAGTGGTGCCCAGTGGCAGGACCAGGGACAATGAGCACAAACCAGAACACAGGAGGCTCCATCAGAATTTCAGGAAAGACTTTTTTACTGTGAAGGTGACTGATCACTGTCACAGGTTGCCCAGAGAGATTGTGGGTTCTCTCACCTTGGAGATATTCAGAAGCTGTTTATATATGGTGCTGTCTAGTGGTGCCAGTTCTAGATGGCCCTGCTTGAGCATGGAGGTTGGATGAGATGACTTTTAGAGGTACCCTTACAAACTTAACCGTTCTGTGATTCTGTGAATCTCAGCCATAAACACAGAACATACCGTATTTTTTTTTCATCATATAAATAATGAAGTTTTCAATAAACCTATATTTTAAATGGTTATAACCTTACAGTTTCAGCTGCCTTGAAAATAATTTTATTTTACAGACACTCAGTGTCAGATCTCTTTAATTCACATAGCAGGGCAGATTACTGATCCACAGTGGCATTCCAAACTTATTAGCACTGTGTTGAAGTAACGATCTAAAGTTATGCATAAATGCTTTTCCTTGGACTCTACAATTCCAAGATGCATATTTTATGGCTTGCATCCACTAACATTAATCTGAATTACATAAATAATTTTCATAGTGTGTTGCTTCAGAGACTAAAATCTTAGCAGTGTGGGACAGCAGAGTTCTATAATCCTATCATGCAAATAAAATGCGATGCACTTCTGTTAGTGTTGCCTATAGTCTCAGGGTTAGTAGAAATAGGAACTGTAGAATATGTTAGGCAACCTTGATCAAGACTCTTTAACAAGGCATGGCACTGAGTGATCTCTGTTATAAAGTTGGCAGAACTAACCCAAATTTCCAAGATTCTCATACATTACAAAATCAGAGATGTCTAAATCAAACAAAGTTTTGAGGTACCAGATGTACGATGGAGAAAAAATGTGACCAGTCTAGCTTTTTTTGATCAGTTGCCTCCCTGTAAATCTTTGTTCAATAATACTATAATTAGCTTTAAAGTGGAGAAGGTAGGAAGGAAGATGGAGGAAAAATCTCACTACTTTTTTTAGGTATTTATTTATTTATTTTTATATTCTGTTCAGATGAGAATGTCTTTAGTCAGCATCAGCTTTAAGAATAGCTTTGATGAAATGTGTCAAGCACTTAATGGCCGTCTTTGAAAATTACAGCTGAGAGAGACTTACCTTTTCCTGCATTTAACACAGAAAGCCTCTTATTCCCATTTAAGAAAGAATCAGTTAGAATATTCCTGGCTTGCAATGATATACCGCACAGTTTTACTGACTACTGAATCTTCCACAGCAGCTCACTGAGTAATAAAACATTTGACAGGATGTAGCTCTCAACTTTTGCTTCTCTTTATTTTTCTCTTTCTAACCCTCTTACAACACAGCATTTATGAAGCCTCTTCATGGCTTTTTCTCCATGTGACACGAATTATTAGTTTGGGTCTTATTTCTTTTTCTTACTATTTCTAAAAAAAAAAAAAATCTGTACTGATTGATTTTTTTTTCTTTTCCCTTATAATGTAAGAAACATAAAAGACTGAAAATTCTATAAGAATACAAGGAATCCAAAGAGAGATGTAAAATGTTAAAGTTTCATAACCATCACTATTCATGGCATAGAAAAAGATGGATCAAAGTTGATTATTCCTCTCTATCCTAAAATGCTTGGGGTATGGCCAAACATTTAAAAGCACCCTCAAATTTTTATTTTCAATGAAATTATGTGGGTGTTTTTTTTTTTTTTTCATTTTTACAGAGAAGACATTCTCAGTTTAAAAAAGAACTTGAAGGGGGATTGTTTGTTTCATAGAATCATAGAATCATAGAATCACAGAATCACAGAATCATAGAATCATAGAATAGTTTGGCTTGGAAGGGACCTTTAAATGTCATCTAGTGCAAGCCCCCTGAAATGAGCAAGGACATCTTCAACTAGATCAGGTTGCTCAGAGCCCCATCCAACCAGACCTTGTATGTGTCCAGGAATGGGGCACCTATCACCCTCTAGGCAACCCATGCCAGGGTTTTATTCACCACTCTCAGAGTAAAAAATTCTTTCATTTGGTTTTGTTTTGTTTTTCCTGCCAATCCACATAATTTTTCTAATTTTTTTTTTTTTTTTTGGCTTGGAAAATTGGGAAGCCAAACAAACAGATTTTTTATATAATTATTCTTTCTGCAGAATTTCTAAATGCATTTAGAGGAAAAATGATCTAAACAGTAGATTCAGCTGCCAAAACAGCTAGGTTTCACCGATTCCACTAAGCCTTCTCACTATTTTTTATGAATGTGTCTGGAAGTAAGAAAATATATTTATAAATGTTTATTTGTTTGTTTTGTAGATGAAAAAGTGAAAATATCAAAGAAAAATAAAAACAAAGAATTAGAATAAATTCCTGTTGAACAGACAGGTATCAATGACATGGTTTGTCAATATATGCCTACATTTGAATAATATTGAAAGCAGATGTAGCTTCAAAATATCCACGTCATTCTTAGATACTGATTTGCCAATATGAATGTTTATTATTGCTGAAGCAATCTGAAATTTTTTTAAAAAAGACAAAACAGCAAACTACTCTTTGAACAATTAGGAGAGGCAAACTGAAAAGAAGAACTTAAATTACCAACACTTTTTAGTTACACATTAGCTGGAAACATTTAAAATACAGAAACAGGTCTGGATTTCTTAATTCAAAATATTTATAGATTAGAAAAGAATGTCTACAATAAAATGAATTTTTTTTAAGTTTATTCTAAGTATTCACCATGTCATTTAGAAATCTCAAAATGCAAAAGCAATTTGTGCTTCAGGGCATATAAGGGCTGAAATCTATAGTGCACTTAGAATTTGGGTTAAAGCACTTCAAAATTTAACTTAAGAAAATAACCTCTTTTTTTTTGTTGCTATCAGATTTTTTTCTCCCCTCTCAGCCTTTCCTTTGAGTGTACACACACACTTGCACGCATGTATACAGAGTCAAAACCATGACACATGGGCAGTCAGAGTTTAGTTACAGATGGTAATTCAGTACATTTAGAAATTATTTTGAATGCTATGGATCATTTTCCAAACAAATCCAAATAGTGACATATAGTTTTCATCTTCAGAACTCGTTCCGTTTAAAACCACTGAAATCTGATTTTCCCTTGTAGCAACTGTTAACTTTAACATCATCAAAACACATCCAGAAGAAAAATTGCTAAACATGTTTCTAAAATACCATGGTGAAATGTAATAGAGAAAATGTTACCTGAAACCATAAAGATCAGCGCTTAATAAAGTGTTAAATTTGGCTAATGGTTCCTTAGGAAGCAGAGAGCTTAAAACCGAGGCTGATTGAAACGTTTTGGAGTTGGACTCGACAATCCTTACGGGTCCCTTCCAACTTGAGATATTCTATTCTATTCTATTCTATTCTATTCTATTCTATTCTATTCTATTCTATTCTATTCTATTCTATGTATAGATTTGAAATGTTTTTTAATGATTGAAGTGGAAATGAATTGTGGCAAAATTGAAAGAAGTTCTCTAAACTCTAGGTATGTAGCTTAGGAGTTAATTATTTGTAACCTATTAAATGGAGCTAGGGACTACCTGGAAATGTTGTGGGAGGTAAAAAAGAAAATTAAAAATTATAAAAGGAAAATATGTTAGTTTGGTAAAAAATTACATCTCAGCTGAGAAGCTAGTGGTATTTTTCATTCATCTAGACTTATCATTTGACTACAGATTTATCAAAAAACTGTTATTTTAAGTGTACATGAAATTTATGATTGCTAATATGTATTAAGCTGTTGATTTTTTAGATTTGTCTCCTGAAAATCCAAACTCAAACTTAAAGGAGGTAGCAAATATGCATATGAAAAATCCAACAACAAACAAAATGTGAGCTATCTTTATTGCTATAATCAAAATTAATTTCAAAATTGGGCAAGCATTCTCACACTTGCTATTCTGCAAGACAGAAAGAAGATAAATGACAGGTCTTCTGACATCACCTTGAGAAAGAAGTCAAACAAGTAATTCTTTAATATGCTTTTTATCTTCAAATGGACTAATTTGCATATTAATTAATTAAGTATAGATGGTGCATATCCCCCACAATAAACTTATGATACCATATTTCATTAGCTTAAGGTAGTTTTATTGGCATTTACCCTAAAGTGGCATTAAATCACAACAGCGTTCAACGAGCACGTTTAAAAAATTGTAAAGCCTAAGCAACTGTCCCTTACACACTCCAAGTATTAAAACAACCCTTTTCTCTACTTAGTCAAAACACATTCGAGTCCTAGCAAATATACATCACATTTTTGTCCCACTACTTCATTAGCAATAAACTCAAATGCTTTCTATGCCAAGAATAAAATCACTTTCTTTTGTTTGCCACCATTTTAAAAAGTTTTTCTCCAAGTTACAAAGAAAAATTCCTTCCTTACTTTTAAGTTTACTTTCCTTACTTACTCTTAAGTTACCAGTGCACACATAAGGATATATACGGTATATAACGTCACTTTAGATATGGTATTTCCAAGCTGCATCGTTATTCTTGTCACTGGAGTAGGATGCAATGCAAAAAAGAAAACTGTCATCTTCAAAATTACCCATGCCATTATTTTCATACCCATATTATTCCTGAAGACCTTTTTGGGGTACCTCTAATTTGGAACAACATGATTTTAGTTGGTGGAATGCAATGAGAGTATAAACTTGTGTTATGGCTGAAGATGCAGAAATAAGGTCATTAGCATATAGATGCAATAAATTTTACATCAAGGGCAAATCAGCTTTCAGATGGCTGTTTTACCCTGTTAAAACATTCTCCCCAGGATCCAGATTACTCAATATTCTTGACACTTAATCAAGGTTGGCCAGCATACAGCGAGCAAGCCTAAGTGAAATATGTATCCCAGCAATATTTTAGCTTAACACTATCTTCTGCTACTTTCAGCTTTTCAATCTCTCAGCTTTTCCAGGTTACAGGCAGTATTTGATCATTTTCAGCATATTTTCATATCCTATTCTTTTTGTTTTAAATACTTTCATAGTAAATAAATAAGGTATAGCATTAGGTCCAACCAGAATATCAAAGAACAGAGCACAACCTGTCAAGAAATAGTAATTTTATAAAACAAAGTGAAAGAAGATCCAGTACATAGTGTGGAAATAAATCCCTTTAAACTAAAATAAAAAAGGCAGAAGAAGAAAAGGCAGACAATAAGACTTTCATGATCCCGAGGTAAAAGACAATGTGAGTGCTACCACATAAAAAACTCCAAATCACAGCAGGAACTAGAAATCAAGCTAAAGGTTCATTGAGGAACCTGCTTGAATTTTACCTAGAATTAATGTTGCACAGATACATTATTAATTTTCATGTTTTTTCATCACAATATGAATAAGAACTTCGCAAGACCACAGGCATGTCTGTAGTATGCAAAGATGTACAGTGCTGAGACTTTTGAGAGGGTGACGTAATTATGTTTACACAGTGCGGCATGGTATCAAGGTGATAACACAGTTCCCTACATCAGTGCAGTACTAATACTACTTTATTTACTTTGAAGTTAAATAGCTCAGCCTATTCTGCTTCTAACTCCAGAAGTACTGGTAGCATTACTTTTAGGATCTCTGCATTAGGATTCTGAAATATAGACAGACGTGATTTAAAAAAAAAAAAAAAGTGATCTCTTCCCACCGCATTCAGCTACCCTTTATTTTTTATTATTCAGTCCATGTCTCTAACAAGAAGGAGGTGATTTCATGCCCATTTATACATGCTCCTCATTTGCTTTTCCCACTTCAGAACAATTCTAGAGAGGAAAAGAAACTTGTACACCATTATTGCTTTCACAGCTCAGTATTCTGCATCAATACATTTGATGGTGATAGCAATGGTCAACTAAAGAATCAGGCAGCAGAGAGAGCAAATTTTCATTCTGCTAACAATAGTTTGGTCTGAAATGGTGAACACAGACAGATTACTCCATCATTATTCCTCAGAATTTTGCTTTAAATTTAATGTCTCAATTTTTCACGTGGGAAATTCCTCATTATCAAAGTTTTAACGTGTTTCAAAAAAATGTTTATACTCCAAAATATGTCTACAGAAGAAAGAAATCAGCAGAAATTTTCTGCTGTTTCCCCAAAGCTAATAAAAATTATGACCAAAATGATTCTCAGTAAAATTTTAGACACAAAAAGTCAACAAAAACTTATATCTCCTCAACAAATCTAGAAGATCGCTAAAAAACCTGCAGTTAACAAGAGAACTTCATCCAAAGTTATAATCTGGTTTAACATCTTCCAAAGATAAAGATGGTGCTTCTTGACCAAAAAATCCTTTTTTATTTTCACTTTTGTTCTCCAGTTCAAAAGCATTAAATCTACAGAACCTGGAACTTACCTTCCTCTCAAAGAGTTTTCCTGGTTTGAGGACATCTTGCTTAAAAGAAATTAAAGATGATGCCTAGTGCAAATATTTAAATTGCACTTACAATTTAAGTTCTGATTTCATTGCACTGATTCTTTCCAATACAGACATCTACTGTAAGGCTCTTTAAATGTCCCATTTTTCAGCCAGCAGAAAGAAGGATCAGAGTAGGAAACAGGCATTTAAGATTAAAGACATAAAAAGAAGCACAGAAATGTTTGTATCGAAGGTGTGGATGTGGCAACTCAGACAGGGCTCCCACAAAAACATGCAGCCATCCAGGTGTCAGGCTGCAAAGACTGCCAGAGCCTTTGGCTGGTAACATATGTCAGTAGTGAGAACAGCTGTGTGAAGTGCAACCAGGTGGACAATCTGCTCAGACTGGTGGCAGAGCTGCAAGAGGAAGCAGAATGGTGAAGGAGCATCAGGGATTCTGAGAAAGAGATAGACCAATGGAACCATGTTCTGCCCTCCCTGAGACAGAAACGGGAAGAGCCACCAGAAAAAAAAAAAAAAATAAGATCAAGGGGATCCTGTATCCTCCCCGCAACAGACTGAAGGCAGTATCTTAAAGGAAAGGAGCAAATGGAGACAAGTCCATGCTCAGGGTGGCAGGCAAACCCCCTCCTTGCCCACCTTTCCTCCCCAGGTGCCTCTGTACAACAAGTATGAGGCTCTGGATGTGGAAGGCCAGTCAATGGATGATGCGGATGATGGTCCATCTTCACCAGAGGTGTTGCCTGGGTCAGAAAGGCCTATGCCCTGCATCACAGCCAGCTCCACAAGGAAGAAAAGACGGGTTATATTTGTAGGCGACTCCCTTCTGAGGAGAGCAGAGGGCCCAATATGCCCGACAGACCCTCCTCCTAGGGAAATATGCTGCCTCCCTGGGGCCTGGGTTAAGGACATCACTAGGAAACTTCCTAGCCTGGTACCTCAGACTATTACCCGTTACTGCTTTTCCATGAGGGTGGCGATGAAGCTCTAGTCCAAGGGCAACCAAAAGAGACTTCAGGGCCTTGGGTTGGTTGGTAAGGGAATCTGGAGCACAGGTTATCTTTTCCTCTATCCTTCCAGTTGCAGGCAGCAACACTGTAAGAAAAAGATGGCCCCGGTCTATTAATACATGTCTCTGTGACTGGTGTCACCAACACACTTTGGGTTTTTCTATAATGGGATGGCCTAGGCAGCACCAGGCCTGCTGGCATCAGATGGGATTCACCTCTCTCAAAGGGGGAAGAGGGCCAAGTGCCAGGTCCTACCTTGGTTCACATCAACCTCATACAATGCTACAGGCTTGGAGAAGAGTGGCTGGAAAGCCATCTGGCAGAAAAGGACCTGGGGTTGTTGGTCAAAAGCTGGCTGAATATGAGCCGGCAGTGTGCCCAGCTGGCCAAGAAGGCCAACAGCATCCTGGTCTGTATCAGAACTAGTATGATGAGCAGGACTAGGGAAGTGATTGTCCCCCTGTACTCAGCACTAGTGAGGCTGCACCTTGAGTACTGTGTTCAGTTTTGGGTCGCTCACTACAAGAAATACACTGAGGTGCTGAAGCATGTCCAAAGAAGGGCAACAAAGCTGGTGAGGGGTCTAGAGAACAAGTCTTATGAAGAGCAGCTGAGGGAACTGGGCTTGTTTAGTCTGGAGAAAAGGATGCTGAGGGAAGACCTTATCACTCTACAACTACCTGAAAGGAGTTGTAATGAGGTAGTTGTCGGTCTCTTTTCTGAAGTAATAAGTGATAGGATGAGAGGAAACAACCTCGTTGTGCGCAGGGAGGTTTAGATTGGATATTATGAAAAATTTCTTCATCAAAAGGGTTGTTAAGTATTGGAACAGTCTGCCCAGGGAAGTGGTTGAGTCATCATCCCTGGAGGATTTTAAAAAAAGAAGATGTAGTGTTTAGGAGCATGGTTTAGTCATGCACTTGGCAGTGTTAGGTTAACAGTTGGACTTGATGTTAAAGGTCTTTTCCAACCTAAACAATTCTATGATTCTAAGCTAAGCCCACACTACTAATTTTTATCTTAATTTGTTCTTGTAAGAATATATGTCTTCATGCTCTATAATCAGCCTTTTATTTGTTTTAAGTGTAAAATCTTAGATGACTTTTTCAGCTTTGAAATAATGGATGTTGAGACTACATAATTTTTTTATTTTCATGTGTGTTTCAAACCAGTTAACTTGCTAATATAGTCTTGCCAAAAAAAAAAAACGAAAAAAAACCCCAAAAATAAAACCTTCCAAAATGCACTACTTGTTTTCTGTAAAGAGTGTATAACAAAAAAACCCCAAACAAAAACCTAAACAAATAAACAAAGCAAACTGACAATCTGGCGCGTCTTGTTTTATAGGTAGAAGCCATACCACACAGCTAAAACCAAATCTTTCTGAATTATTCAGAAGTTCCAGAACTTTGTTATTAGGAACCATTATTGTGGCTGCAGATGGCAGTTGGTATCTTCAGACTAGGTTGTGTGTGAGCTTTAGAACAAATCATGCTGCAAACATTTTAATATGGCTATGTGTAATTCATGGTTTAATTTTGGAAGATAAAGGTAAAAAAATGTAACTCCTCTGCTCATAAACAGCATTCCAGCTGTTATCCCACTGATGTTTCATGTACTTTCATGTAAATTTATGTTTACATTTTGAATGACGGCAAAAATCTTCACAGATGGGATAGGTCTCTTATTTCCCTCACCTTGTTTAAGATAAGGTCTTAATTCTAGACATAAAACAGTTTAATTACTCTGGAAATAAGACATATATTTGCATGTGATTTAAAACATATCAGCAAGCATTGGCGTACTGAGATACAGAGCATCATATTTCTCAAAAGTCTTACAGTTAGTCCATTCAGGAGACAGACCTCTCATCTATATCTCTGTTGAGATAGTACCAAAGTTTTATCTTTTAGGTCTTTTATCATTTAATGGAATCTGTCACCCAGAGTTAAGTACTTGGGATCCCTGTAAAAATCATAGTTTGTAGTGATCAAAGACAGTAGCCACAAAAACTAAGATGATAACCTCAGACATCACCTAATTTAGAGTAGGAGAATCTGGAGGAAAAAGAATGGGAATTATTCTTACAATCCATCGTCCCTTCCCTGCCCCTCTTCAGGATTTAGATGTCATATTCTGGGCAACCTTCTCCTAGTTCAGGGCTTGACCCAGGACGGTGAAATATTTTCCAGTGCCATCTGAGAATCGCATGGAGAACCCAAGAGGACTACAGAGTAAAAGTACATAGGACCTGGAGGACACCTGAACTGGCAGCAAGAGGTGGGAGAAGTAATCTATGGCATCTACAGGGGAAGCAAGCATCAAGTTTGGGCAAATGAATTTGCCTGTCAGTGGTAAAGCAGAGATTCAGCTCCAGATTGTAAGCACCTACATCTTCTAAATTACTATTAAATTAACAGAACTGAGCAGCAACACAGATTTGGATACCTAAATGGCAGTCAGGTTGTGCAATTTGTCCTTGTTTTTAATGACAGTGTGTGCCAGTAAAATAACGTTCTTGGTGGCATTCCTGGCCCTGAGACCAGCTGGTACAGACTGGCCACATCTATGCCAGGAAACTCTTGTATCCTCCCAACAGAGGACGATACATGCAAACTGCTTCTCGGGCATAATTTCCTTCAACCTTCTAAGTCTCAGACTGTGCCCAGGATTTGTTTGGAAGAATTATGTTTGATATGAGGTAAAAACAATTTAACATTCTAAAAAATGGCATTCCTGTTCCTCAGAACATTTCCAGGCATTTTTTTCTTTTTATTGGTTTTATTTTCTAGTTTGGATGGCGCTTTGTAGTCCAAAAACATGAACAGTATTAAAAATATATTACATTACTACTTAATGTAAGAGAGCAATTTTTTTCAGCTAAAAGGACTGGAAGATAAATAACAGGATTTTGATGCAAATACCACCTCATTCCCTTTGATCTGAAAAAAAAAAAAAGAATTAAAAATAACATTGGTAGCGTTACTGTAAAAAACACTTAGCTCATCTCAACATGGAAACATAGGCAACTGTTTGAACTTAGACAGAAAATTCTGTCTCATTTCCCAAAAAGCCAGACTAGCAGCTACTTCTGCTCAACAGCTCAAGACAGCATTGGTCTGCAGACAAGTTTTCATAGATATTCGCTAAGTTGGCCCAAAAAGAAGAAAAAAGTGGCGGGGGGGGGAAGATCAGAGGATAGGAATCTTAGTATAAGCAATGGGTCAGGGCAATTACCTGTATTTTATTTTTTTTTTCAAGCATCTTTGATTTTTCAGAAAAATTAATTGTACTATAACACCTGCATCCTATCTGTATCTTGGCTCAATCAGTTTTAAAGTAAGATTTTTGGAGTCTGCTTTCCCCAGTGTTGACCCAAGCTTATAGTTTAAAATAAGACTTCGGAAAAAGATACAAGGGGTTTGTTTTGAGCGACTGTTCGTCTTAGTGATGAGTTCTTCGTATTCTTCAGTCTAACATATAAAACCTAGTCTTTCACCTGTTTGTAGATGCCATGAGGCAGAATATAATACATTTAGAGTGCTTAATGTAGTATGCAATCAAGATACTTAAAATCTTTCATACAGCAAACTGTCCCTAATCAAGTAAAGTTGCATAAATTATTTTCATGACTCAGTTCTATGGAAAAAATGGAAGTGATTTTATTGCAATTGATTGACCTTATCCTAGGGTGTCACAAAGAATAGATCTTCATTTCTAGACCACGGGTAAAGAACATTCTCATGAACAATCAAGAAAGCAAAAGGAAACAATGAAAAGAGAAACAGGCAAAGGACTGGTAGATTCTAATGATACTAGAAAAACTTAAACATTAAGTATGTATAAATGAATAACAAGGATCAAGTATCACAGAGCATTTTCAGTAAGAATAATAGGACATACAAATTAGAAAGTAAAAAAAAAGATGGTTAAGAGCAGATGCTAATTGTATGTCGAAAGGAAAGCAACATAATCAAGTCACTTTTCATTTAGTCTATCAAAATCAGAAGTGCATATGTATTTATTTCACTGTTCCTTTTTTTGTAAGAATAGAATGAAAATACATGCATAACTGCATAGTTTTCATTATTTTGCATAAGGGTAAGAATAATGTTAATATTTGTTTTACATTGAGTAAGAAATGGCTCAACATTTAAATATCAACACAAACAGTATGAAAATAAACTACAAACCTGATAAAAAATTGTCAGTAATACAATGTATCAAAAGATACATTTTTATGTGTTACTTCTCTTGATAATAAGCACTATGTTGTCTGAAATCAAACTTTCCTAATCTTATAGGGCAATTTTGAGACAATATTGCTGTCGTGGTTTGGCCTCAGCCAGCAAGAAAGAACCACAGAGCTGCTGGCTTGACTCCCGCAGCCGTGGGAGAAATCGGCAGAAAAAGGCAAAACTCATTGGTTGAGATGGTGCAGTTTAACAGAACAGCAAATGGGAAGAGAAGAAACAGTAATACTGATAAAGAGGCATAAAGACTCAGTTACAGTGCCGCCGCGCAGCGCACCAACTGGATGCGCACCTACCGGACGCGCACCCCATATTGGCTACTGCGCCGGCTATCTCCTCTTATAGCCCTGGCATGGGTTACATGGTATGGAATAACTGCCTCCCCTGCTGGCTCCTTGGGGAAATTAACCCCATCCCTGCCGGAACGAGGCAATTGCATATTTAGGGTAAATTCTATGTTTAGATAATTAACTGGCTAGCTCACTCATTCCATGAAAACTTTATTTCAGTGGTGCTCCTCAAACCAGTCTGTTATTCAATGCTCTTTGCAAAACTGGGACTATGAAATTACAAAGTTTCCAGGTGGATTTCCAGATTTGGCTTTCCTAGCTGATATGATATGAACTTTGGGAAAGGTTCAGTTTTATTTGAAAAGAAAGATAAATTAGTTAGAATGTCATAGTCCAGCTTCCACCTGGTTCATCAGAGGAAGGTACAAGGAAAATGGTGAGCGTCTTTATCCAGCAACAGAATGAGTTTGCAAATAATAATGTATGAATTCCTGTTGACACAAATTAGTTCACCCACTATAATAATGAACTTCAGGTTTTTCAGATTTTTTTTTCAGGAATGTATACCAAGAAAAAAATGGGGATAGTAACAAAAGTGTAATTTAAATTCAGAGACAAAAATGTCTGGCACATTTAAGCAATGAGACTTTGAGAAATACGTAAAACATGCTTAACTTCTGTCCATAAATTAATTTCATCATATTGGTCCAAACCAGCTAATTGATTGAAATAGTCTAAATCACCTCTATAAAAATACAGCCATCATTTTGCTAGAAAATCCAAAGAGAAACTGAAAATAAAATATGATTCTATGGATTATCTTTTTTGTCAAAATATTGAAATAACTTGTGATGTAAAGATAACATATTGCCTTACTTACCTAAATAAATGAACTTTCTTACAAATATAGACTCTAGAAAAAGTTTATTGAATCCATTTACACAGATAATGCAATAGTTTTCCAATAAACAAGATACCACATTTTGATTCTTTCTGCTAAGATGAAAAATTGAGAGTGTGGTCAATTAACAACAGATTTCAGTTGTGCAGGCTACGTCAATAAATGTTGATTGCAACATATATATCTTTTTCTTTCCTATTACATTGGTTTTATTTTCCTTCCTATGTTTTCCTTTTGGAATAGAAGTAAACTTGCTGATATGCTTTTCTGCAGTCTTATTTTATTAACTCTGTTTTATTGAAGTAATTTCTCTTCAGTTGTCCTGCTTCTGGTGAGGACAGGGTTAACAGCAGGGATAGGGTTAATCTTCACAAGGAGCTGGGATAGGACACAGCTGGGTCAGCTGACCCAAACTAGCCAAACTTTGGGTTTCGGTGGTGAGTGGCTGTACATTAATAGTGCTTTGTATATTCCTCTATGATGATTATTGTTGTTTTCCTCTTTCCTTTGCTGTTCTGTTAAACTGCCTTTATCTCAACCCATGAGTTTTGCCTTTTTCTGACGATTATCCCCCTGGAAGGAGGAGGGGGGAGTGAATGAGTGCGTGGTTCTTTGTTGCTGGCTGGTGCTATACCACCACATAGTCAATTTGAAAATCTAGAACTAGTAGGACTGAAGATAAAAATGTTGACCATTAGGTATGTGCTGTTAAGTACAATTTGAGAAATTAATGCTGTCAGAAGGCTGTCCTGGTTTTGATTGGGATGGAGTTAATTTTCTTACTAGCAGCTGATATGGCGCTATGTTTCGAATTTGAGATGACAACAATGTTGATAACACACTAATATTTCAGTTGTTGTTAAGCAGTCACAGGACTTTTCAGATTCTCATACTGGCCTGCTAGCAAGAAGACTGGGAGCACCCAAGAAACTGGGAGGGGACACAGCTGGGACAGCTGACCCCAACTGACCAAAGGGATATTCCATACCTTATGACGTCATACTCAACACATACAGCTGGGGGAAGAAGAAGGAAGGGAAGGGAGCTTTGGAGTTATGGCGTTTGTCTTACCAACTAATAGTTACACATGATGGAGCCCTGATTTCCAGGAGATGGGTGAACACCTGCCTGCCAATGGGAAGGGGTGAATGAATTCCTTGTTTTGCTTTGCTTGCATGCACAGCTTTTACTTTACTTATTAAACTGTCTTTATCTCAACCCGCAAGTTTCCTCACTTTTTCTCTCTCCCCCATCCCAGCGGGGTGGGAGAGAGTGAGTGACTGTGTGGTGCTTAGTTGCTGGTTGGAGTTAAACCACAGCAAAGTCAAACAGAAAAGAATAAATCAGTAAGTGCTAAGTGGATAAACCTTTGGCATACCGATATAGACAAGACGAGAGTTTTATTGCTGGAAAATATCTATGAGTACTGGTATCCAGTATCAAGGTTATAGTGAACAAGGTGAAGATGATGGACTGTGTTGTTAGAGAAACAGTATATAAATCCAGCAAGGTGATATAACTATGATTGTATACTGCAGTATTTATATGTCACATTGAGTAGTGTATATAATGCTGGTTATCATACCAAAGCAAGAAATACAGTAGCTATGCTTGAAAGTGGCAGATATTAAAGATTTATAAGAGACTGAAGAAACTGATTCTGTTTTGATAGAAAAAAAAAAGTCCTAAATGGAGTTATTAAGATTATGAAATGCAATAATGAAAAAGATACCAATAACTTCTGAATAACACTGATAATGCAACCATATATAAATATATATACTTACATGTATGACCCTGAATGTGATGATTTTACTATCCACCAACTCCAGAGAGCCTCATCTTTGCTGCTTTACACTCTTTCAACCTCAGTTCAGCCTTAAAAACTTCGCTCAACTATTGATTCACATTGGCCCAAACCGAGACCTAATAAATTTAGCTGTCTTGTCTGTCAGAATAGAAGCCTTGCATTTGGACACGTTTCATTTGATGCTTTTCCTTTTTTGCCTCTATCAATATATTTCCTGCATAGTGATACTTTATAAGTAGCCAGAAAAGCAATAAATAGAATTAGCTATCCCTTTAATGTTGTCGAAGTATAATTTAGCAACATTACCGTAACTTTATTTGTATAGTAGAAAAGATGATGGTATCAGATTAATACAGAATATATAACCAACATACAATAGATGATAGCATATAAATAATATTTAATTAGGTCATAGTTTCAAAATAACCTTAGAGAGATATATACACAGACACATACAAGTACTACATTTTATTAACATTGAAATAAATCATATTCTGCATGGGAGAATCTGAGATAAAATATTATATTTCAGAAGTTTTATTTAGATATGTGAGTGAAATTGTTTTCACAGTAAATCTGTTCATGGAGTGAAAATCCAGGGTTTCACAAAATTTTACTTCTGAATATCTGGTTTAGACAGTTATTAGAGCACACAGTATGCTAGTGTTCATCTAATAAGTAGCTGCATAAGTTTCAATTTCAGACTTCCTTTATTTTAAGCTCTCTCAATTTTTAAGACTTTGGGATTCCTTATTTAATGTTGAGCATTTTAGAACTTTCTTAGAACAATATCCGTAGTTACAGTGCCATATAACTAAATTATAAATGACATTTTTTTTTAATTAAATAAGGGAACATGATATGCCTATTTTAGAAAGTTTAATGTATTTTTAACTATAAAATGAGAAACCCAGCAAATAAAAGGTGAAAAATGAGATGCAGCCTTTCTCCCACAAGAGGAAAAGGGAACAGATCCTTGCCCTTCTCATTATTTTTTACTGTTGTGACAGCAAAGGGCTTAGCCAATATCTTGAGGGGTAATATAATGCAGAAGGAATCCTTGAATAGACAGTTGTTGAATCAATCAAAGCCTCACCTCCGTCACCAATGAGATTATCATCTGGAATTTTTTTTTTTTCTTCTTTTTAAAGGGAAGTAACCCATTTCATTGCAGACACCTCACTCTTCTTCTCTCTTAGCATGATCACAGGGGTAGCTGTGTGAAGTCAAGGGCTGACATGAACATGTTCCTTTGGTGAGTTCTATCTGGGAGCAGTGGATATGACGGTTTTCTAGCTCTTAGAGAACTTCTGCTCTTCTGAAAGTACAACGTGTTAATGAAATGAGAGTATATTCTTGTCTCATATTACCTTCAATCCTCCTTTAGGGATAAAAGTGTTACAGAATCATAGAATGCTCAAGCAGGACCATCTAGAGCTGGGTGTCCAGCACCATGTCTAAACAGCTTCTGAATATCTCCAAGGTGAGAGAACCCACAATCTCTCTGGGCAACCTGTGACAGTGATCAGTCACCTTCGCAGTAAAAAAGTCTTTCCTGAAATTCTGATCGAGCCTCCTGTGTTCCAGTTTGTGCCCATTGCCTCTGGTCCTGCTACTGGGCACCACTGAAAAGAGCCTGACTCCATCTTCTTTACACCATCCCTTCAGGTATTTATGTACATTGATAAGATCCCCCCTGAGCTTTCTCTTCACTAGGCTAAACAGTCCCAGCTCTCTTAGCCTTTCCTCATAAGAGATATGCTCCAGTCCCTTCATCATCTTTGTGGCCTTTCTTTGGACTCTCTCCAGTGTGTCCATGTCTCTTTTGTACTGGGGAGCCCAGGACTGGACACAGGACTCGAGGTGTGGTCTCACAAGTGCTGAGTAGAGGGGATCACCCCCTACTTCTTTGTTTGAATGGACCACTACAGTTTGGAGGAGGTGATCCTTGACTATTAAGCAGCTTTCTTGGGTCCCTCTTCCTTCCAGAGCCTTATCCCATGGGAGTCTTTCAAGCAGACTTTTGAGCAGACCAAAGTCTGCTGTCTTGAATTGGCCAAGAAGGCCAATGGCATCCTGGGCTGTATTAGAAGGGGGGTGGTTAGCAGATCGAGAGAGGTCCTCCTTCCCCTCTACTCTGCCCTGGTGAGACCGCATCTGGAATATTGTGTCCAGTTCTGGGCCCCTCAGTTCAAGAAGGACAGAGAGCTGCTGGAGAGAGTCCAGCGTAGGGCAACTAAGATGATTAAGGGAGTGGAGCATCTCCCTTATGAGGAAAGACTGAGGGAGCTGGGTCTCTTTAGTTTGGAGAAGAGGAGACTGAGGGGTGATCTTATTAGCGTTTATAAATATATAAAGGGGGAATGTCATGAGGATGGAGCCAGGCTCTTCTCAGTAGCGACCAGTGATAGGACAAGGGGTAATGGATTCAAGCTGGAACACAAGAGGTTCCACTTAAATTTGAGAAGAAACTTCTTCTCAGTGAGGGTGACAGAGCACTGGAACAGGCTGCCCAGGGAGGTTGTGGAGTCTCCTTCTCTGGAGACATTCAAAACTCGCCTGGACGCCTTCCTGTGCAACCTCATCTAGGTGTTCCTGCTCCGACAGGGGGATTGGACTAGATGATCTTTTGAGGTCCCTTCCAATCCCTAGCATACTGTGATACTGTGATACTGTGAATTACAGAGTTGTGAGCTTACTCTTCACCCTTCTCCCTGCCCTCAGGATCCTGGACTCCACCATCTCATGGTCACTGCAACCTAGACTGCTTTCAACCTTGACATGCCCAACAAGCCCTTCCTTGTTTACGAGTATGAGGTCCAGCAGGACACCTCCTCTTGTTGGCTCCTCCATCACTTGGGTGACCACCAATGATCTCCAGGAACCTCTTGGACTGCATATGTCCTGCTGTACTGTTCTTCCATCTATGAACATGAGGCTACTCCTATCTGTCTGTATCGGCTCTCATCCATTTGTTCTTCCTGATCAGGAGTCCTATAGCAGATACCCACTTCAATGTCATACATATTGGTCTGCTCAGTTCTACTATAGTATGTGGAACCTCATTTCCAGATACAATTTGACCTGCATCTCTCTTCGGAACACTACCAGGAAACTAAACTGGGAGAGTAACAGGAATTTGTGAGTAAAATGTGTGTACTGGATAAGGGAAGAAAAGGGAAGAAAACCTATTGAGGACTATTTAGAGCAAAATAGACAATTATTAAGGTATAATTTTCTTCTTCTTGTTAAATGTGAGTTTTCAAATTATTTAGTTGGTTTGCTGGATTTATCTGGGAAACAAGAAATTATAAAACATGAAACCTGTAAACAATTTTCAGAGGTAGAAAGATCATTGGTTTCAACTCTAAGCCACCATTCAGTTACAAGTTTCTAAAACATGGGTGAATTCTCTAAGTCCTAATTAGAATGATCACGTGGACGCTTTAGCTACTAACACCTATCTTTAAACTCTTTTGTTTTCTTATCTGTTACTTTGGAGTAAATGTTAAGTAACCCTACTATAAGTTAATGAATATAGATTAGGAGTCTGTACTGTCATCTTTTAATTACAAGGCAGTAAAAGGTATTAATTGGTACATGGTAGTAAGTGCTTGAAATCATCCTGGATACCCCTCTCCTATAATGGAATGTAGCAAAAGATTTTTTTGTTTGTTTGTTTAAAAGATCCTGTAATAAATTTATGAAGGACTTAATTTTTTTTTTTTTTGACTACAGATCCTTTTATAGTAAGAAAATACTTTCCATCCATGTAGCACCTTTTTCCTAGATCCGTACCTTTGCCTGCTTACTGACTGCTGTCATCAGAGTCACTACTATAGAGTAAGTTGCTTTTCCCCTTTATTGCCTAACCTAGAAAGAGGTTTCAGTTTGGAAAAGACTTTCCATAGAAAGTAGACACTTTGCCAGAAAGTACTTCAGGAGACACTACTGTAATTTAAGTTACTTTAAGTCTTATTATTGCAATAAATTTCTCCTCAGCTTCCCAAGAGAGTGCTTTATTCCTGAATATTCCTCCCAGTTCTCTTTTATTCAGAGAACAACAGAAGTGAATGTGTAAGTCAGCTGAAGATCCTAAACTGACAGGCTTAGTCATTGATGCTAACCTTTATGAACCCTATAGACTCCTGTTTAAATAACAGCACCTTAAGGAGAAATAAGCCAAAGTTATGATCCCTTTTAGAAGGGACTATTTACTACAGACATTGGAACAGGAGAGTATTTTTTTCAGTGTTTGGGAATGTCTCATGCAATACTATTAGCTTAGACCAATAGAAAAAATAAACACATTCATCAATTTTATTATCAAATGTGTCAACCTGAATTGCTAAGGATAGGTTTTTAAATATTTATATAGAAAGAAAATTAATTACTGCCATTGCCTTTGGCTTTGGGTGGGTTGGTTGTTTTCTTTTTTTGGTTTGGTTTGTTGTTTGTTTTTTTTTTACCATAACCATTTCTATATATAGAATATTTAGACTGCTGTGCCCATGTATAGATATCATGTATCTAGCTTTCAGACACTCATGTTTCAAAGTCTTGCCAATCAGTCCATTATAAATGGAGTGCGTCCTCTATTCATGTTTCCTTATAGGCTTTCACTTTTTTGCACTTGTGCATTTTTCTTGTCAAATATGATTGCAATAACCATTTTTTTATGAAAATACTATATAGATGGGTATAAACATGATCAGAGTTCACATTTAAAATTTTAAGCTATTTTTAAACATATCAAGCAACAATTAATCTTTAAAGTACACAAAAGGAATTTCATTCATATTGGTATCCATTTCTAAAGAGCTAAATTACAGCTATTTCTCCACCATTCATTGGAGGGATTATTTTTCACAGTGTGAAACAGTGGTTCCTCTATACAGAAGCTTTACTCATTTGCCATTAATTTGGGTTTTAATGGAACTGTCAAAGTTAGTGCATACAAATTTATTCATGAGTTGGAGACACAAACCTTTGAAACTATATCTTAAGTTCAAAATCTTTTCCCTGGAGAATCTATGGTAATCCATAACTTATGTTCTTCCTTCTACACAAATGAACTAAACTCCCAGTTATATGTCCCAGTCAGCTATTACAGATTTTTTATTTAACATCTTATTTTGAGTCAAGAGTGTGCTGAATTTAGCTGGGGTAGAGTTAATTTTCTTCATAGCAGTTAGTATGGGGCTGTTTTGGAGCGGTGATAGAAACAGTGTTGATAATACAGTGATGTTTTAGTTGTTGCTGAGCTGTACTTACACAGACTCAAGGACTTTTGTGCTCCTCATACCTCCACACCAGCGAGTAGGCTGAGAATGCACAAGAAGTTGGAGGGACAGCTGACCCCAACTGACCAAAGGGATATTCCATATCATGTGACATCATATTCAGCATATAAAACTAGGGGAAGAAGAAGGAAGGGGGGGGGACACCTTTGGAGTTATGGCATTTTGTCTTCCCAAGTAACTATTAAATGTGATGGAGCCCTGATTTCCTGGAGATGGGTGAACACCTGCTTGCCAATGGGAAGTGGTGAATTAATTCCTTGTTTTGCTTTGCTTGCATGCACGGCTTTTACTTTACGTATTAAACTGTCTTTAGCTCAATCCATGAGTTTTCTCACTTTTTCTCTTGAGTCTCTCCCCCATCCCACCAGGGTGGGAATAAGCGAGCGGCTGTGTGGTCCTTAGCTGCCAGCTGGGGGTCAAACTACAACAAATGGCTGTTTTCATCCTATAAATGTAGAGGGAGAGGTGAAATCCCTCATTCCTCAGTCAGGGAAACATGAAAATACTCTAGGACTTTATTGTCTTTCTGTGAATACCTGCAGATACCTCCTGAGGTGATCTAAATGTTCATCCCTTTTCCACAAAGACTTTTTCTCAGACTACCTCATGCTCGTTCTCTCTTTCTTTCTTCCTTTCTCTTTCTTCCTTTCTTCCTTTCTTCCTTTCTTCCTTTCCTTTCTTCCTTTCTTCCTTTCTTCCTTTCTTCCTTTCTTCCTTTCTTCCTTTCTTCCTTTCTTCCTTTCTTCCTTTCTTCCTTCCTTCCTTTCTTTCTTTTTTCTTTCTTTCCATGTAGATCCCTTGGAGGAGTGACTAAATAAGACAAAAAAGTTCCCTGAACCTTTGCAGTATGTTTGAATGTAAGAAATCACTTCTGCAATATACATGCGAGGAGTAAAAAACATAATTACAGTCCTTTACTTTTATGCAATCTTTCACCAATATAAAATATGTCTTAATAAGCACTGGGTTAGATGCTTCTTTTAGAGCATTTTTTCTATAATAATAATGAGCTATTACAGAAGGTATAAAAAACATGACATTACAACAACATCATGTATTTTGATAAAGCATTTACATGTGTCATTTGCTAAACTTGGAAATATGCTATGTAGCCTGGGTTTGATGTCATTTGTGTGAAGACAACTCTGCTAACTTCACAGGAGTTATTTCAGGTTTATATTAGAGAAGAGAATTGATTAACTACAATAATTATATTTTTTAGCACAGGAATAGGAATAATGAAGACAGAAATTAGTGACAATTATGTAAACTAATTTGATGAAATAACTTGGTCCATTATTAGCAAAAAGACTAACGATTAAGACACACTACATTTAAGTGACTTAAGGAGAAAAAATGTATAAGTATAAATTGTAGTTATTGATTTGAAAGTTAATAACTGAATTATTGCGCATTATGTGAAACATTTAAGCTGATTTTTTGCAGCACAGCATACTAAGAAAACTAGTTAATGAATTGAAGACTCAATTTTATAAATTTGTGAATGCGTAGTGACACATATCCTAAAGTTAATTACAAGGATCAAATCACTCAATGGAGAAAAAATAAGTATAGTTTGAGCTCTTGAGATCATATCCTGAAAGAATATTGCAAGGTGGTTGAATAATGCTGAAACATTATGATGATCCCACTTTTTAGAGAAATTTTAAAAAAAACAAGTCCTGAGAGGAAAAAAAATTGCTTACTGTTATCTTCTGTTCTCTGAACACACTGCCTAGTACACAATGTGGTTCTCTGGGGGTGACTTTTTCTTATTTGTGGCAGACTAAAATAATCCTGCAATTTTTTAGCCACAATTCCTTACAGAAATAAAAAGCAATCGTTGAGTTTTCCTCTGAAGCACACCAACTCATTGTCTCTTAATTTTCTATTGTCCATGGAAACTACATTTAAAGTAATGATGCGGAATAGTACGTGGAGGAGGCAGAGTCGTCGTATCTTCAGAAAAAAAAAAAAAAAAAAAAAAGTAACTCATTTTTATACTTCACTACATTTCTTCCACTTCCGCTTCACTTTTTACAACCAGGTTGAAAATCCCCTGAGGAGACAGGTTGAATGAAGTATATATTTAGTTAAACGCAGACTGAAGCACTTGCTTTCCCAGTATTTCCCGTTGGTACTGCAAGGATAGAGGAGGAGGAATACATGAGGCAGGAGGTTATTTCATGCAAAAATCCAAGAGATTGCAGGGAATGCCATGGAGGTTAGAGATCCGAAAAATGTGAGAAATTCAGCACCAACCAAGTGTGTAGATTTTACCTGTTTCAGATCAAGCTACCTCAAGGTATTATTTATGAAATCAAACACTCCACTTGACATAACAGAATTATATGAATGATAGTTATTTGCTGGTTTAGCTGCCAGACATACCTAGGCTCACATACTTAAGATTTTGATAGTTGTAGTAAGGACAGTAAGAGGTTGATTTTTTTCCAATAATATACTGTATGTTTCCACTTAAGTCTCAAGACTACCTTGAATTTGTCAATGTCATTAAAAAGTGTGGATCTGTAATGCCTGTAGTGCAAAGCTCTCCTAATCCATACAAAGATCATGATGACAATAAAAGGTATAAGCCTACAGACATCAAGAACAGGTGGGGCAAGTTGGTGTCTCCATGAGTTGCTGTTAGCACAAAATCTTAGTATGAAGGTCACCAGGCTTCTGGACGGAGGAGTACAAGTTTTGAAAGGACCTTCTGAAAGTGTTTTGGAAGGAATAAACACCAAAGAAATGAACATTGTGCAGTATGTCATAAAGAAACGGCTAAAAGGCTAGATAACATAATCTGAACCACAGACAGGGAGTCTGCCAGGAATCTGCAGGAGGAAGAGGAAATGAAGGATAGTTACAACCAGCACAGTTCCCTGAAGCATAGGAGTTTTAACCGTGACGGTATGTATCACAGCACATAGAATTTATCCCTATTATGATAGTCCATAGGTCATAAAAATTAATTCCTATGCAAGGAAAAAAATGCATTTATTTCATAAATTTGAAGATAAAAGACATTCCTAGAGTGTGCAAGACTCAATCAGGCATGTAAAGTTTGTCATAGAGACCTACGGATTACAGTTTGTCAGTGGTGCAGAAGACACAGCATAGCTAATAACAGCAACCCTGATTCAAGATTCAGTGTTTTTTTCATAAGCTTTAATAGGTTGCTTTTAAATAAAATGGGAATTTTATGGGAATTTTGACTAGCCTGAAAGGTAATAACTGTTATCAACATAATTATTTTCCAACTTAATTTGCAGGAATTTCATTCAAAAAGATGGAAAAAGCCTGCCTATTTACAGTAAAGAACAAAGGTGATGTTAGGCAGAGAAAATATGAAGAATGTGACTTCTCTTAAGCTAAACCAGCAAGATACAAAAAGAAGTATGCTATAAGGGTCAATGACCATTTCTATTTCTCCCATTGAACCCTTTACACAAATGCTCACTGAAGGTGTCTTCTCCTCCATTTCCTTCGTAACAGAAAATATAAATGCTAAGCAATGCCAGGCAAGCTTTAAATTCTGAGTCTTTAAAATATTCTTTAAAATCTTACATTGCAAATCTCTACTTGTTGCATGCTTCTGCTAAGATTACTCAGGAATGACTTTTTTTTTAACTCTTGTTTTCTACCTTTTTTCTTATGTTTTGCAAATATATTTAGACAAGATAACTTCCTCTTATAATTTTAATTACTACTAATAGAGGGTCTGCTATTGTATTTTGGGGTGCTTTTTGCTATAGGAAACTGTTATTGCAAATATTATATATTATGCATAGAAAGGTTCTAAGAATTATTTTCTATGATTAATTAAAAAAAATCCACAGCTTCTATGCCATGTTTTCCAGTCCATTACAAGACTTATATTCAAACCCCTTATCAAGTTCTAATAGAAGCTAAAAATCAGGAGCCATACATTCTCTGACTCTCTTCCTTGCTCCCTTCTTCTCCTCATTCACTCATCAACATTTAAGAAGTACACAAAAGGAGCAAGTCATTAATTAAATACAAAGGGTTTCAATTACAAGTTTCCACATTTTCTAACTATATTTGTGTTGCAGGGATTTCTATAAAATAAGAATTATAATCAACACTGTTGGGAACATAGTTAAGCTTCAAACTGACTTAAATTGGATTATTTTGCTTCAGATTCCTCATTTCACTCTGCTTTACCCCATTCTTACTTTAAATTTAAATATTTATGTTGAATTCATATAGGTTATATGTTTTAATGTTTGGCTTTTTTTTTTCTTTTTCCCTAGATCTCTAAATGCTTGAATACCCTTTTCATAGAAATATAGAATCACTGTACACTGAACTTCTTAGAATCATAAAACTTAAAATAGGAAAAAAAAACATTGGGATAAATATGAATTCCACTGTGGGTAAAGTCCAGATCAGCTTAAGAAACCCACACATTTGCTTTTACCTTCCATACTAAATATCCCATTCAAATATATTTCACAAAAAATGTGGAAAGTGCATGAAGACGAGTTTGTTCCTGAGTCCTTGTGCCAGAGGCATTTGGGGACATAACTCTTAAAGAACTGATTGAAGAAGAGAAGGCCCAAAACTGTGCAGGTCAATATCATTCAACATGAGACAGTCCGCACTGTTCTCCACTATAATCAGAAAGAACTGAATGTCCTTAAAGTTAAAAGCCCTTCTGATTTTTTTTTCTGGTGTAGCATATGTCTGCTGTACTCTCAGGAGCATGTCTGTTCCAAAAGAGTTTAACATAACCTAGGCTCTTCACCCCAGTCAATATTTAGTCAAGCTGTACAGATTTAGCTCTTTTAATCTTCATTCATAAATTGGTCTAGTTATTTTTTGCTACTCATATGTAAACTCCTTCCAATTTGTCAATATCTTTTTGGTAATGTGGCATCCAGAATTGAATATGAGAAGTTTAAATAGCTTTCAAATAGCCGCATCATCATCATTATCGTCATCATCATCAATATCACTACTACTACTACTACTACTACTACTACAAACACTTTATATTGCAAATATAAATATAGGGCCAAAGTTTTCATAACAGACTTTGATTTGGCATCCTCAATCAATTGCAAGATTAATCAATTGTAGATATTTTTGACACCTTTAAATACTTAGTGCTGAGTTACCCTTGCCTAATTACTTGTAAATTAGGTACCTAGGTGAAACCTTTTTATGAGAAAAGCCCTCTGAAATTATGCCTTGATATGTCTGGATTGTCTTTTGATTCATATCAAATCAAACATGAGCAGAAGAACAGACTGGAAATGAGAAAGTCACAGCAGATAGTTTTAGAGCTGCAGGACTATTGTGAAACAGAGCGCTCAGGAAATATCTACAAAAGTATTTTACAAAGGCATTTTTAACACCGTTCATACTAATATGTTTAGGATGTGACAGATGTGAAATCTTTTTGACTCAAAGAGTATTCAGTGACTTTGGAAGTCCTTGAAGGCTGTAAGAACCTGGCATGATTTAATTTTTCTATGCATCTGCTCTACAGGCAAGCTGCAGACAGCTTCTAGGAGGGCCCAGCAACTCAATGAGTCTCCCATACATCCTTTAGCAAGCCCTTTAAAAGCATTTAAGACTCTTCCTGTTTGTTCAAGAAAATCATATTCTCATGACTCACCGGTGTGCTGCGTATACATTCTGGCTAATGGGCCTTCCAAAAACCTTTATGAGAAATTCACGAGGTACCCAAAATGTTGGTAGAACATTAATTGGAAAAAACATTTATAAAACGAGTATTGTTGTTACTGCCTTTTTATTCCTAAGATTTAAGCAAGAGATTTAGCTGATCAGCTTCCTCCCCTAGGGAACAGTTGTAGTACTTCTAACAGTTTGGGAAAGTGTCACAGCACCAGATGGTAAATGGGTAAATATCAAATGTGAGGGGAGTCCTACAGGTCAATATGATGTACAGCAACCCTCTGCAAGCAGTTAGCATGAAAACTATTGCTATATAAGCATAGCAAAGATACAACAATGAAGCCCTACACTACCTAAACTGCTGGATGCTGCAATAAATCTTGAAAAAGTTTCTGTAAGCATATAAGCTGACAATTCTTGAAGAAAGGTTTGTTGCAAGGCAGTGAAGGTATAAACAGAATGAGTCTGTAAAAGTAAGATATAACAGAACATTACATTCTGAGAAGAAGAGACGCAGGTAGTCTTAGCATCACTAAGACTAGAGCATCACTAAGACATAGAGGCTTCAAGATAAAGAACATTAAAACCACATGTGTATAAAATCAGTGTTAGTTAGAGAATTTCTGAAATAGTTGGGTCACAGATCCTCTGGTGTTCAGTGTTCCATCAAAAAGGAAGAGAAAATCGCTTTGAACTTTATTCAATGTATGGTATGAAAGGTGCTTCTGGTTCTTTTCACAAACTGTTGTAAATAAAAAGCAACACTGTTAAAGCTGATGAAGTTATACACTGATGAAAAGAAAACAAAAACTGTTTAATGAGAATCCAGCCCAAAGTACTGATGTTTTACAGAACCTTTACTGCATGTCAGTACCTAGAAAATATAAACAAATTTAACTGTGACAAAATCAGTGACAGGAGAGCAAGACTTTATGGAGTCCGCAGTACAAAAGGTCATGTCATTCTTGTGTGTTGATGTACACTGCAAATAAAACTGAAGTGAGAGTTTTCAGAACAGGTATTTTCTTGGGGTTTAATGTAAAGCTGAATCTCAGAGATAAAAAAAAAAAAACACTTATCAGGATGTTCTATTCTTCTGAATTTAAGCTGATCCCATTCCCAATAATCCAGATCAATCAAGGTACATACTGTTCCTGGAATCACAGATGGGGATTTTGGTGAGACTTCTTCATTGAAAAAATGCAGTTTGAACATTAGATGATCTGCTATTAGCTAATCTGAAATGTAACTAGCATTTACGTGTGATCAGGTGTATATGTCAGCAGTAATGGCTCCAAGTTTCATTAGTTTTCGTGAAGAATTGTGATAACATGTGGCTACCGACTGTTATTTTCTAATGTGATGCATGAGGAATGCCCATAAAGGGATGTTATCCATAGTTTACTCCTTCCTGCCCTGTATGTAGCCATAAAGAAAAACTATAGACAAAGCACACAAAGGAAGACTTATTGCATTGACAAGAAAACGGCAATTTAAGATATTTCAACATGTTAAAATAGTCTCATAATCTACTAACAATTTCTTCACACATTATTTACTGATAAGATATTTTTGTTTTTACCTCAGGATGATAATATTTGTAAAACAAAAAGGATTGTAAAAGTTCTTTTTTCACAGGTAAGCTTGATCGAGTGAATAACAAAAAAAAACATCTGAAGATATTTATCCCTTTTTTTAATGAATACTTCAAGTTTTATTCTTATTTATTCAAAAGTCAAGACAAACACTATTTAACTTGAAGCATGTGAATGCTCCCTTTGGTGTAAGTGTATGAAGTTAATCACATGCTCTATTGGATTAGATCATGAATATATATTGACTTCGCTGGGTTTCCAGGAAAGGAAAGAAGTTGCAGTCAAAGCCAGATAGTATAGCTTTATTCTTGTGCATGAGTTCTTTGGGGCAATGTATATAAACCTGAGTGGAAAGTATATTAACCTGGCATATTGCACTGCTGAAATGAGAAAAAAAAATAAAAATAACATGGGGGTTAATGGCGTGTTCAAGAACATATACATCTCTTTTGTAGTCTTGCCAATCTCAAGCAGACCTGTAACATCACAGGATCATTAAGAAATTATTAAAATGGTGTTAACCAAATATTTATATATGAAATCACTGAATGTCATTGATTTTCTGTTTCTAGATCCAGTGCTATATATTAACATGTTTCATATTCATTTACCTTTGCTCTTGGACTCAGTCCTCAATAAACCAGCTCCATCAGTTAAGCGTAATACCCACCTTTAAATTAGATTTAAGGTTAGAATGTATTTAGGAGCTTAACATTTTCTCATTTGTCATTCTTAAAAACACATGCATGTTTCTAACCCATGGTCAGTTTTTTAGGGATCTTATTATAACAATACTTTTGTCTTATCTGAATCCAGAGAAAGAAAGAGCTTTCTAAAAACAACCCTACTACTGGATAAAGCAAATGTTTATATGAAAGCCAATGTTTATATGAAAATGAAAATACAGGATTTTCTTCACAATTCTACTTGCTCACTGTCTTGCCACCCTTTGAAATTTCTCAATCAATTTTAAAAACAATTTTTGTAGTATAAATCATCTCCTGTGCCTGTAGTTAAAAAGAAATATGTAACTCAGGATTCATATTTGCAGATTTAACAGTTGATAACATGCTAGTTGAGTTCTGGAAATTAAACTTGTAGTGTGAAGACCAAATTCATTGTGTGGCTTTAATCTTCACTTATAGCAGAGACCAAGCAACAAAGAACAAGTTGGATCTCTTAACGTGGTCTGGAGAGTGTTATACTCTATCTGTACTGACTGTAATGATGAAAACAAAATTTAAAAATTAGGTTGCATAAGATTATGCAGAAACATTATCTCAGATGAAGTGCAAATATATGCATGTTATTGTTCCAACAGAGGAAGAAGGAAGAATATTTTTTTTATAAACAATTTAAATAATCTTTTTCTTTCACAGTTTTGATCTTCAAATACAATTTCTGTGGGTTTATTTTGTTGTAGAAGGAGCAGAGATGTTTGCGTGTACTCCTTTTTTGTGTCATCATGAGGGAACTGACAGACAAAAGGCCCAGCACCAAATGTTGAAGTTATATGGTACCTCTGCTTCACAAATAAATATGTATGTACATAAAAAGAATATATATATATGTATTTCTGTGTTCATAAGTAGGATCTCACTGATAAGTGGGACACTTACAGGTAAAAGGAAGCTTTGCTGTGGCATGCACTGCATGCTTTTGTAGAAGGATACAGAAAGGATAAGAATCCAGAAGATACAGGATAACCTTGGTATGTTTAAAAAGACAACAGTAAACAAGAAACAACCAATTTCTAAATTGCATTATGTTGTCACTTAATGGTCCCTTCAGACTAAAAAAAAAAAATGCAGTTTCATGTATAATAACTTGTAGCTATTGGGAAATGGCCATTGTAATATTTCTTCGGAGTCTGCCCTTCTGACAGACCTTGTAAAATACACTGTTGAGGTTAGAGAAGTAAAAATACAAACAGTAGATACATCACTGGCCTAAGAATGCCTATCCTAAGCAAAAATAAGAAAAGTCATAATCCCAATGATTATGACTTTCCTATGGAACATGCACGGTTCAGATAAGTATAGATGCATTTGAAAAAAACCATGGTGGGTACATAGTCTAGCTCTTTCCAATAAATAGAACTAACTGAATAGAAAGCAATAGTTTCCATATAGTTTTTAGTAAGCCATCCTGTAGAATTTGTCATTAACTGCTTACAAAGCTTAAATAAGTCTACAGAAAGACTGTAACTCCTTATTAATTTCTGTAACTTCTAAATAGATTTCCTATAAAAGTGTACTACATTATTCTTAAATTGTGCCTGATTTTTCTGTAAATGTTTGCCCCAGCATATTGTCACTTGTGATATTGTGTACTCTAGATGGAAAAATTACGTGAGAGGTAAAAAGCACAAAAAAGTGTGAGAAACCAGACCAGCTTTTAAAACTCTATTCTTTGTTTGTCATCAGATGATTAAAAATTAGCACCTGAAATGTTATATGAACAGACTTCCCATAGTGCCTATCTCCTCCAGTCCCCCAGTCAAGAGAAGATGTGAAAGCTTTCTAAAACAGAAAATTGTATAAACCCAGCTAGAAAATCTGTAGGAGCCCTTATTGACTACTGTCCTTCAAATACACAGCATGGCTACTCAGGAAAGTGGAGTGACCATTCTAATAGGGACTGATCAAAGTGATTTCCATGCCATACCTGAAAATGAGAATTCTGGTTCTGTGCAAGAACTCTTACAAAAAGTTAGTGGTCAGCTCTTAGTCTCCAGGATAGAGCGAGTTTTCGTTTGAGATGTAGATATCTTAAACTGTCAATATAGTTCATAAGCCTACTACCCATATTTGCTTTAACTATTATTTTTTTATTTTTGTTTTGTAGATGCATAGTGACACCCTGACTATATTTTACTATCTTTCCTATCCTCTGCTGGAAGTCTCTACAATATCAGCCATCATGAATTTATGTTCTGTCTTCCATGGGAAATGTGTTTCAACGACAAATTCATTAACTAGAATCAAGCCTTATATTTGTAAATGTTTGTTTGTTTTTATTTTTTTCTGGAATCGATTCATTAATTATGCTACAGTATGTCAAGAATGAAAGTAAGAAAAAAGATAGAAAATAAGGTAGAGAAGTTTGAACCTTTTAGATGGCTCGTTCCCGAGGCTGTTCAGCACTTTTCCTCAAAAAGAGTGCACTGTGTTTGCTTTGGTGTATTATCTCTCAGACTCTCTTTAATGTTTAGTGCGGTCATTTATTTAAAGGCACTTTTTATATTGGAATTCATATTGGAGTTTCACCTCATATGGCTGACTCATGCAGTGATGTCCCTGTTTAAAATTGTCATAGAATATTTCAGGTTCAAAGATGATATTACATGTCTGTTCTTTCGTATGCTACTCTTAAGTTCCCCTTTAAAAGTCTTAGTTCCCTAGTGACCATTTTTTTTAAAAGATGGCTTTAGTTTCTAATGGCATAATTTTGCAAGTGGAAGTAACTACATCTGCATTTTCCGGCTTCACAAACCTATCTCTCATTTTTCAAAAGTCATATGATAAAATGTACTGGTAAACTCAAACATAAAAAAACCCACCACAATATAATTGAATTGTAAAAGTGGAGGTCAGCTTGAAGGAAAAGAGCAACATTAAGAAACATGCTCTTAAAACTCCGAACTGATAAATCATTTATTCAAAGACAAAATACACTGAATAGTTTAAAGAGAGAAATTATAGTCCACATTCCTCTATCTGGGGAGTAAACAAAAGAGGTTGAAATTTGTTATAATTAGGACAAATGATTTTTAAAATTTAATTCAAATTTTCATAGATCTGTTCATTAACTTTAGCTCATACCTTCAGATTAAATAGCATAGCAGGCATTTCAGACTTCTTTTTTCCAGTCTTGAAAAGCTTGAGCCAGTATCTGTTAGAAGTTTTCAGAGCTATTGAACTCTATTTCTAGAATCATAGACTCATAGAATAGTTTGGGTTGAAAGGGACCTTTAAAGATATTCTAGTCCAACCCCCTTGCTATGAGCGCGGATATCATCAGCTAGACCAGGTTGCTCAGAGCTCCAACCTGATCTTGAATGTTTCCAGGACTGGCGCATCTACCTCACTGGGCAACCTGTTCCAGTGTCTCATCACCCTCATTGTAAAAAATCTTTCTTATATCTAGTCTAAATCTTCCCTCTTTTAGTTTAAAGTCATTACCCCTTGTCCTCTTGCTACAGGGCCTGCTAAAAAGCCCCTCCTCATCTTTCCTGTAGGCCCCCTTTAAGTTCTGATAGGCTGCAATAAGGTATCCCCAGAGCCTTCTCTTCTCCAAGCTGAACAACCCCAACTGTCTCAGCCTGTCCTCATAGGAGAGGTGTTCCATTCCTCTGATCATTTTACATGGCCCTCCTCTGGAACTGCTCCAACAGGTTCACATCTTTCCTGTACTGGGGGCTCCAGAGCTAGACACAGTACTCCATGTGGGGTTTCACCAGAGCAGAGTAGAGGGGCAGAATCATCTCCCTCAACCTGTTGTCACACGTCTTTTGATGCAGCCAAGGGTACGGTTTGCCTTCTGGGCTGCGAGCACACATTTTTGGCTCATATGTTCATCTTTTCATCCACCAATCCTTCTTTGCAGGGTTGCTCTCAATCCCTTCATCCCCCAGCCTGTATTGATACCAGGGGTTGCATCAACCCAGGTGCAGGACCCTGCACTTGGCCTTATAAAACCTCATAAGGTTCACACGGGCCCACTTCTCAAGCTTGTCCAGGTCTCTCTTGATGGTATCCTGTCCCTTGAGCATGTCGACTGCACCACTCAGCCTGATGTTTTCTGCAAACTTCCTGATGGCCCACTCGATCCCACTGACTATGTCATTGATGAAGATAGTGAACAGTACTGCTCCCAATACGGACCCCTGAGGGACACCACTTGTCACTGATCTCCATCTGGAAATTGAATTACAACAGTTGAGGATATTGCCTTTTTTTATTTAGTTAATTATTATTGCTGAGATTATTACTGGTTTTAATTAGAAGAGTAAAGGGTTTATATGTTGGCAATAACGAGCTAAAAAGAATCTCAGATCCTTGGGATTTGTTATGACACTGTGATTCTACTTGGGGCTGACTATGGAATTAAATATTACTATACATTTGGTCTGTGGTGGCTGGTCCCATGATTCAGAAGGAAAGTTAATTTTGTAAACATTGCAGCCTTTCTTCTGTTCTCTGTATTTAATTTATTCTGAAGAATTTGCTTATTATTCCATTACTTACTGGCCAATTCACTCACTTTTATTCAATAGCAAACCAGTTTTTACAACCACAAGACAAAACAAGTAAGCCAGGGAGAGGAGAAATAAGAGAGGATGAAGCCGTTTGGGGGAATAAAGGTCTTCACCTGAAGTGCCACATGGAAAGTGTGCATTCACACACTTCTCTGAACCCTGAGACAGAGCACCAGTTCTTGTGGCACATGGACCAGGTATCATGTCAGAAACCATGTATACATCCTTGTGTCTGCACATTCCTTCCTCCTTTCTCCCTCCTGTGACACAGAATTCACACTCTTCTTCCCTTCCCCCTCAACCAGAAGCCCTCCCTACTTCAGAAAATCTTATGTACGCTGCTGAGAAGGGTATTACCAATAAACTACACCACCAACCATACCCATCACAATGCCAAACTTGCCCTTTCTGGAAGTTACTCCTTCCAGTAATTTCCCTCTTCATGGAGTAATCTTCACTTTTTTTTTTTTTTTTTCCTATTTATGCTGCTTCTCTTCTTTTCTAGAAATATTTCCATCAAACCTACCTTATTTATATAATCTCACTTAAAGCAGGAAGCACCTTTTATATAATTCTACAAATACTCTGGAATTGTCATATTCCTCTCATATGATTTAAGACATCTGTCAGGCTGTACTACATTATCCTTATTTCCACGGTTTCCTTTTCTGGGTCTCAGTAATTCTTGATCTATCCCTTGATCTCTCAACCAAGGTTAGCATAAGCATTATGAAATTATGTGTGGATATGTTTGTATTGTGGTTCCCCTACATAATTCTGAAACACTTTAGTAACATTTATGGTTGTAAAAGCCACCCATTGTCCAAACTGGTCATCCAGAAGTATGCCTAAATACTTTCCTAATTAGTAAATAAACAAAGAGAAACTCATTCTGCCTAGGCAGTGACAACACTTCAAATGCTGGTTTCAACCCTAAAGCTGAGGTGTTTCCCAGAATGGGGACAATATGTTGAGCTGTATCCCTGCCACCATGGGCAGGAGTCTGTGTTGTTCTTTCCTCAGTCAAATAGCTGTCTGGTTTTAACGCCTGCCATTTCTTTTGTTTCTTCCTTCAGACTCTCTAGACTTCTTTTTTTGGGTTGTATTACTCTTTCATATCACTCTCCCTAACATAAGGTTGCTTCTTTTTTCTGGAGAAACAGTAAATGTCCATGAGATACTGTGATTTTGTGATAATAATATGCATGGAATAACAGTCTTATAAACACAGTCACTTGAGGATCAAGTATAGTCCATATCAGTACAAAATAAAATCACTCATCTCCCCTTCTCTCTATAACATACAGTCTGGGTAGCAGGATGCAGGCTGCCACATACAATGTAGACAGACAAATGATTGACAGTGCTCAGAGCCCACAGCATATTTTTAAGTTTATCACCTCAAACACTAGAGCAAAGCAATGCTTTTTTTTTTTTTTTTTTTGTTTTTTCTTACAGTCCTCTCCCCTCTCCCACAGGGTATTTTGGAGGCAGTGGTGGAGGTTTTCAGTAAAATCAACCAACAGGGATTTCTGTTCAGACTGTGGCTGCTTACAAACTTCTCTGAATACTAAAGCAGTTAGCATGGTTTGGATGGAAAATTAGAATAGGGAGCAAAGGAGCACCAGCTGCTAACTGAGAAAAGTGCAAGAAACTGGAACTGGCACTTAATTATCTTTGAGACCTCTAGTACTCTGTCAAATCTGGCTAAAATCAATAGATTCAAAAGCTACAGGAACGGGGAAGAGACATACACATGCACAGACAAATGCACACACAGACCTTGCTCCCATAGCGAACATTGCTACAAAGCCAATTTGGCTTATATGTGCAAGGGATGTTCCATGATGCAAAAAGGGACAGCACACACAGTGATGAGTGGCCACATCTGTGTGAAGTAGTAAGGACGTTCACCAGGGTTGCACTGAGACATACCTCATTTGTAGTCTGGACACTGCACAGCTGCTTTGCGGTGCTTCCAGAACCGCATACAATCTCAAAGAGGTTAAGGAAACAAAGTCAAAGGTTATTCCATCCAAAGGTTCCCCTGTTTATTGGACTGCTCAGGAGGAAATACGGCTTCATAAGGCACATCTATTTCCCCAATACTCCGTAGGCTGGAACAGATGGACAATACCAATCTCTGCTTGAATCAAAGGTAGATGCTGTCAGCTTGTTCTCTGTGGTGCCTCAAAGAATGGCAACACAGCAGGTTATGTTTTGCCTTGGACAGACCTTAAAACTCAAAAAAACCTCAACCCCAAGATATGGGTGGACTGGATGAAATTGGGGAAAAAAAAACAGACAGAAATAATTTAGAATGACTGAATAGTGTAAGTTTCATGCATAAGGTAGGATAGTTACAAGGGCGATAAGGGGAGCAAGACAAAAGTCTTCGTTTAACAGTTAACCGAATGTTTGATCAAGAACTGGACTTATATTTTCAGACTTCTTGAAATCATGTCTAACAGCTCAAAATCTGTCAGATTACCATTACCCTACTGAAAATCCTTTTTATCACATCTACATACATATATGTAAGTATGTATGCGTGCTTGTATGTACATATATTTTGCCAGTTTAAGTTTTGTCTGAGTTTAAAATAATCCTTTTGTGGAATTCAATTTTATCTCCAACTTCATACATAAAGGATTAGACTGACATGGGTCTAGATCTTCAGAGAATTTTTCTCTCCATTTTAACCTATACCAAGGTGAAAGTACTATTTTCTCCTTCTTAGTGTATTCTTCTCTCATTCTCATATGTTAAAAAGATTTCCCTTTCTGAATGTTTCCTCCCTGACATTTAAGACATTAATCATCTCGTAAGCATCTCTGACTAACCCCAGCAATGTAACAGGAAAGGAAAATTTTGATGGACTGGGTTTTATTTGTCTGCATCTGTGTCAAAATTGAAACTCCATTTATTATATGATATGATGACAATGATGATGATGATAGTAATTATGATAGTAATGGTGATGTCACTCTTCCATGCTTATCCCTTTGTCCATTTTCCTGCACACTGGAATGGGGTTTCTAGAGCATATCAACAGACAGTTGAAAAAGTACCTAACGTCTCCTATTCAAAACAAGACTATACTATGGGTGATGAGCTACTAATGTCCATTTTAATGGTTCATCCAGTAGCCAAGCAATTGAGCACTTCAAACTATTTATTTTGAATCACCACCATGGCTCCTGACTGCATTTTTTTAAAGGAAGGCTCTTTTATGAGCTGACTCAAGGATGGGCGGGTCAATTTGTCGAACTACTCATCCATGAGAAAAATCCTGAGATGAGAAAGAAGTATGTAATACAGCAAAAGAAGCAGAATCTTCGATCTGAGGAAGACACTGAGCATATTTCAAAGGGCTCTTCAATAACAATTGATGAATGTAGATTTTATTTTTATTCATCCAAAAATGTTTTCTGCTGTTTAAAATGAAAGGATTTTTTTTCCTGAATTCTGTCTAGTCTGTTTTGCTTTCACCGTGACAGATGCCATAAGCTAGGTGTGGAAGGGTGAAGAGTGGAGATAAACATTCCTAGAAGTGAGAAATTATTCAAGAGGCAGCAAGGGAGGACTAGAATCGTTTCAGTGGATAGCCAATTTGATACTTCTATAGTGAAGGCAGAAGACAGAAACAGGGTCATGCCTAAACCTTGCCCTGGTACAGGTCTCCAGGGACACAATGATATACAGAATCCAATATAAACTTCTTGGTGACTCTTCACCAAAGCTAAGTGATCTGTCGTTGTAAAGAACATATTTTTATAGTCATATTATATATACTTATAAAGTAATGTATATAATGGATAGATATTTCTTTATACGTAACTCTGGGTTCCTGTGGTCCTCAGTGTTAATAATTTATTTTAGTTATTTATTTTTCACGGACTCACGGAGTTTTCAGAGTTGGAAGGGACCTCTAGAGATCATCTAGTTCAACTCCCCTGCTAAAGCAGCATTGCCTAGAGCACATTACTCAGGACTGCATCCAGGCGGGTCTTGAAAATCTCCAGGGAAGGCGACTCCACAGCCTCCCTGGGCAGCCTGTTCCAGTGCTCTGTCACCCTCACTGTAAAGAAGTTTTTCCATGTATTTGAACGGAACTTCCTGTGTTCTAACTTGTGCCCATTGCCCCTCGTCCTGTCACTGGGAACCATTGAAAAGATCCTGGCTCCATCCTCCTTCAACCCACCCTTTAGATACTTGTATGCCATAATAAGGTCTCCCCTCAGCCTTCTCTTCTCCAGGCTAAAGAGTCCCAGCTCTCTCAGCCTTTCCTCATAAGGCAGATGCTCCAAGCCCTTAATCATCTTAGTTGCCCTTCGCTGGACTCGCTCCAGCAGTTCCCTGTCTCTCTTGAACTGAGGAGCCCCAAACTGGACACAGTATTCCAGTTGTGGCCTCACCAGTGCAGAGTAGAGGGGCAGAATGACCTCCCTCGACCTACTGGCCACACTCTTCCCTATGCAGCCCAGGATTCCATTGGCCTTTTTGGCAACAAGGGCACATTGCTGGGCCATGGACAATTTACTGTCTACCACAACCCCCAGATCCTTCTCCTCAGAGCTACTTCCCAGCAGGTCCGCCCTTAACCTATACTGGTGCTTTACATTCTTCCTCCCCAGGTGCAGGACCTTTCACTTGCTTTTTTTGAACCTCATTAGGTTCTTCTCTGCCCAGCTCTCCAGCCTGTCCAGGTCACGCTGGATGGCAGCACGGCCCTCTGGGGTGTCAGCCACCCCACCCAGTTTGGTATCATCAGCAAACTTGCTGAGGATACACTCTGTCCCTCATCCAGGTCATTAATGAATATATTAAACAAAATTGGACCAAGTATTGACCCCTGGGGGACACCACTGGTTATAGACCTCCAACTATACTCTGTGCCACTGATGACAACCCTCTGAGTTCTGTCCCGCAGCCAATTCTTAATCCATCTCGCTGTCGCCTCATCTAGCCCATACTTCCTCAGCTTCCTAATGAGGATGTTATGGGAGACAGTGTCATTTTTGATGGGAAATCCAGTTATCTTCCAGATAGTCATCATTTGATGACCAAGTCATCATTTCTGATGGGAAATGCAGTTATCTTCCAGAGGAAGCATTTTTTAGTGCATACCCTGGAATATACAGTAGTCTGATGGTTATGAAAATGTGATTATCAACGTATTTTCTTCATACAAAATAAAATGATATTCCCAACGGTTAATGCTCAGTGTATTGTGAATGTGAGCTGTTATAATAAACAATCGATGTTGAACTAATTACCCATTAATGCGCACTTATAATATATATGTATGCGTGCCTCTGAGTTACAAGACAGTTACTTAAAGTGGTACTACTGTATTAGTTAGTTGCTCAGTTCTGAGCTGGTTTGTTGTGGGTTACACTTGACTAACAGCCAAACTCCCCCTCAGCTGCTCACTTACTCCACACCAGTGGGACAGGGGGACATAATAAGAAGCACAGGAATGAGAAAGTTCATGGGTCAAGAGAAAGACAGGGCAATTCTTACCAGTTACTGTTGTGGGAAAAAATGTCTTGACTTGGGGAAAACTGACTTAATGTATTATCAGTTAAAATAAATATGTAATGACTAATTCAGGTAGGTGGTAACAAAAAGACAAACATTAAAACAACACGTTTTCTCCGCCTTTCCCAGGTTCAGCTTCAGTTCTTCACACCAGACTCCTCTACCTCCACCCCAAGGGGTACAGAGTGATGGGGAATGGGTGACCTGTGGTCAGTCCAGAACAGGTCCTCTACCACTCCTTCCTCCTCACATTTTTCACATGCTTCTATGTGGGTGCTTCCATGGGCTGAAGGGCAATCGCTGCTCCAGTGTCATGGAGCACCTCCTCCTCTTCTTCTGACCTTGATATTCCATCTGATGTTTCTTTTTTTTTTTTTTTTTTAATTTTCTCCTCCCCCTACTCTGCCTGTGTGGCATTTTTCACTCTTTCTTAGCTGTTTTGACTGAGGCACCAGCATCTTGGCTGAGGGACTCAGCTGTACCCTGCAGTGAGTCTGTTGTAGCTGGATGGAACCATCAGGCATAGGACAGCCTCTGCCACCCCATAGCCCCGCCTCCACTGCTAAAACTTGCCGCATAAACCCGTGAACTACATATGATAGTGAATAGTGTCTATGGCAGTGGGAAAAGAGATATGTTTGCAAGTCTGAAACACGAGAAGTGCCAGCATCTGTTCTGTGCAGTCCTCTGGAAACTCTGAAAGCATGATTCTCAGCATACCCTCCTCAAGAACAGTTTTTTACCAGAAAAATAAACCAAAACACAGAAAGTCATGCCTTTTTTCACTTGTCCACATCTACTTCCTCTGCTCATAAGACACATATCGACAAGGGGTTACATACCAAAAGAATTAAACCTAACTTTGTGGTTTTCAGGAACTATTTGGGGTTGTGTAATAGTATGGAATATTTTTCATCTTAGGTAAAAAAAGGAAAGGAAAAGTTTTGAACATAGATTTATTAACATTGCTGAAGGACAAGGACAGTGTGAAGATTGTAATTATTATTTTTTGTTTGTTTTGATAAGTAAAATATATCTGCAATAGACAACTGCAATTTGTTTTTCATTTGTGCTTGCATTTTTTCAGTTGTTCCATCAAAGAGAAATTCCTGACTAGCAAAAGTCAGGCACTGAAAGGTAAATGTTGGTTTAAACATTTATACTAATTATATGTGTTTACATATAGGTAGTCTTTAATTTGTTCGTTGTGTACAATAGATCCTCGACCAAGTTGCATAATTTTTCAGCTTTTAAATTTCATGGCAAAAAGGGAAGGGGAAGTAGGAGTGAGAGGGGAAGGGGAAGGGGAAGGGGAAGGGGAAGGGGAAGGGGAAGGGGAAGGGGAAGGGGAAGGGGAAGGGGAAGGGGAAGGGGAAGGGGAAGGGGAAGGGGAAGGGGAAGGGGAAGGGGAAGGGGAAGGGGAAGGGGAGGGGGAAGGGGAAGGGGAAGGGGAAGCATCTCGGTTGCTTTTGGAAGTGACTTGCAATACTCTGTAAGCACTGAGGTGATCTGCATCTATCCAGAAGTATGGATATCTGTAATCCTATATTAGCCTGACAGTGCTGACTACCTTTGCACAGAAGATTTTCTGGCTGATATAAAGTTGTCAGAACATATTCCTACCAAAAAAAAAAAAAAAAATTAAAAAAATAAAAAAAACTCAAATCAAACCAAACCAAACCAAACCAAATGTTTTCTCCCTCTTTCACCATCAGTATGGAGGCACTGATTGGCATTAAGGTCAGAGATCCCGACATAACGAGGCAAGTTGTCATAGTTCTAGGAACGTGCACACTAGTAAAGAGATTAAGCTGTAATTATACTTATGTTAGCAAGAAGCAAGGACTAATAGAAGATGATCTCTAAAGCCAAAGAATTGGTGCTGAAAAACTAATGTTTACACAATGCCCTTACAGGGAGGGTTCCCACCCTCCCCTTTTCTTTTACTTGAGTGAAAACTAGTTTTAGTCTGGTCCCTGAGACAGAATGCTCATCTGCAGCTGGAAGGCATTAGGTGTGTCCCTGAAGGACATCCTCCAACAGTTTCATCTGAAAGAAATCCAACTGTGTGCTCCAACAATTTCCCTGATTTGAACTGAATCAAAATGAGTGGGAACCATTGAGAAATTAATTGAAAAGCACATTTCTGATCCAAAGTAAAACGCCAATGCAAGTTCAGCCCATAAAATAGTTCTACTTGCTTGCATTAAATAAAAGAAAGTAATTTACTTACCAACATGCAAAATCATGTCACAGTGACTTAAATATGACAAAAAAGGCAATCAGAGAGACAAAAATGGTCTGTTTCATGACTTTTAATCTAACTAAGAATTCTAACTATTTCTTTGCAAATTTTGGTTATTATTTCTAAGTGTATAAACAGTTCTTCATTGGTATTAACACTGTTCATTGGTGTTAACACTGTGAACTTCTGAAGCCCATTCATATGTGTAATGATATCTGGGATATAATCCAAAATTTCTTACCTAATTACTGTAATTATGAAAAAAAAAAAAAGAAGGAAGATAGAGAGGAGAGAATAATAACTCTTTTTTCCCCACTCTTTGTCTCTCTAGATTGCTAGTCTTTCAAAGGCTGACTCTTTTTAAATCTATGAACTGTAATTAGCATGACTGAGCCCTCATCTCAGGTCTCTACTTCCATAGCATCAGCAGGAGCAGGCAAGCAAAAGACTTCTGTGGTACTACTCCTACACTTAAAGTTATGGATGTACTCAAGTGCTTTGCTGATTTTGACCTAGATAAGGAGCTGGGAGGGAACTTGTTACTCGAGCCATGTACAGTAGTTGTTGAGTGTCTGTAAATTCCACCTCATTGATCAGCATATTTCAAGTAGTCGTATTATCTCACCACTTACTAATTGATATTCACCCTCCAGTGATGGAGAAAAAAGCTTTAGATGCAGTTTTGTTGTTGTTGCCGTTGTTAATTTTAACCAATTTTACTAATTATTCTTCACTGTATTTTAGATAGCTACATAAATAAACGTTGGTCAACCCAGACATTTGGTTGATAAACTCTTTTAACGGTTTCCTCCAGCAACTGAATTTTCTTAAAGTTTAATAAATTGTGTGTATATTTAAGATGGTCAGCACTCAAACACTTCACTAATAGAGTTGCATGCTTTGGTGATTTTAACAGTTGAATGGTATATTTCATTTGTATTCATTTACATAATTTGCTGATTAAACTACATGTTTAATCTGTTGACCTTTACTCTGTATTTATCCCACATTTACAGAGATGTAATCAATGTGCAGACTTTACTGAATGCAGCTGACATCTCAAAGTTTACTTACACCTTGGAAATTCCATTTAAAGCTACCAGCACACTGCCTCATTGCTGTTTGTTGGTGTTCCTTCTCTTCCTCGCTAAGGCACACTCATTGGAAAATCAAACTGATCCACATAGATAATAAAGAAACAATATCTATATTTTCCACAGACTAGATCTAGTACTGGAGTGAAGGATGCAAAACCACTGAACCCAAAATCGCCAAGTAAGGTTGTAAAATCAGCAAAATCAGGCCCAATATGGAAAGAGTGAACAGGCATGTTTTTTTATCTTGGGAGGGGAAAAAGGGAATATAAGAGAAAAACAATTATGTGATCGGGGTTTTTTAGGGGCAGCTATTGAGCAGACTGGCATCTGATCAAACCAATCTAGACCAGGAAAATAAACTTGCTGTTCTTACCATACCATGCATACCTGACCCGATTCTGTGAGCACTAACTCCTCAAATGCTTCCTCTAATGCTGATGATGAGACACCTTGGAGGGGACAGGAGCTGGATGAAGCATTCCTTACAATTTATTTGCTGAGAAAGAACTAAACAGAGTTCAACTGAAAAGTGAGTCCTGGCAGAAAGCCCTACATCATCATCATCATCTCATCATCATCATTTCTTTCTCTCTCTCTCTCTTTCATTTTGGTCTCTCTCTGGGACCAAAATGTGAGATGAAGGAAGAAATTTTTTGGCAAGAGCTATATCCAAACCACTTGTGGATCAGCCAGAGGGTGATGTTTTTTTACAAAATAACTATTTCATCCTCAACACACTGTTATTTTCCTATAACCAAAGACTGAAGTGTTCAGAAGTCTCCATTCTCAACATCAGTAAACCCAATGCCTTTTTTTTTTTCTGTTATTTGTCATTTATTACAGGAGGAATCACTTCTTGATGCTGAAGACTAGATTAATTCAGAGAGAAAACAGTGAGCATGAGGCAACTGTCTGGTATTTAAGAAGAGCAGTATGAATCACATTCTTGGTACATCTGAGCACAAGAAGTCATGTTCTACATGTCTCAGAGCAGCTCTGGCTGCAGTTGCAACAGATCTTCAGGGATTTCATCAATTGTTACATGACTAGGTCATGGAGCTGGGTCCAAGACAACATTGTTGTGTTATCTTCAGAATGTCATTTGCTGACCTCCCCGACAGTACTATCCTGATGTAAGTCATATTATGAGTGCTGGTATGGGAGTCATAAGTGCTGGGGAGTTGCCTGCAGCTGGAAAGCTACAGACTACCACTAAGGGTAAGAATGAATCTTTTCTACAGTTATGGTGGGCATAATGAGATTGTTGATGAGATTTATCTCTTTTATCAGTCAGTTTGAATCATTGCCTGTCACTGACACTGGTGAGAATTTGCTTTTCTGTTCAGGTAGAGAAATTGCAAGCATAAAATTACAAGCATAAACCTCTTTCAGAGAATGAGGTGGATATTTGCAGAAGAAAGCCATGGTAAAGGTTTCAATTTGTTCAGGTGGAGAATCCACTTTGGTTTTGCACATCTATATTCCATCTGAGAATAAGGTTGTACAGAAAACCCTATAAACCAGGAAGCAGATACTGTAGCCCCATCTGAATGAGGCAAGCTAGCCAGTTGTGAGCTTTTTGAGAATTTAGTAAAAGTGAACATGAAGAGCTTTGAGAGAGGAGCACACACTGTATTGGAGAAAACCTCAAGGAATTCATATCATAGCTGAAGCAACATGACCAGGGGGAAAAAGAGGTTGCTGATACAAATTCAGTCCCAGATGGGCAGCCCAAGGCTGACCCAGTCAGTAGCAATCTGGATACCCGAGGGCTGTTAGCACAAATCCCAATGTAACAGAAGCTACTGGAATTAAAGCTGAAGAAACAGAATCAGGAGGTGGCCTGAAAAAATATCTGGAAGTTGCTGAAAAGGAGACCCAGAGGCAGCCAAATTGATAAAAATGGAAAATGTGCTTGAACTACTACTGGTGCTAGGCACCAGTACAGGTTAGGGGCTTACCTGCTGGGAGATAGCTTGGAGGAGAAGGATCTGGGGGTTGTGGTAGACAGTAAATTATCCATGGCCCAGCAATGTGCCCTTGTCGCCAAAAAGGCCAATGGAATCCTGGGCTGCATAGGGAAGAGTGTGGCCAGTAGGTCGAGGGAGGTCATTCTCCCCCTCTACTCGGCACTGGTGAGGCCACAACTGGAATACTGTGTCCAGTTTTGGGCTCCCCAGTTCAAGAGGGACAGGGAACTGCTGGAGCGAGTCCAGCGAAGGGCAACTAAGATGATTAAGGGCTTGGAGCACCTCCCTTATGAGGAAAGGCTGAGAGAGCTGGGACTCTTTAGCCTGGAGAAGAGAAGGCTGAGGGGAGACCTGATTATGGCATACAAGTATCTAAAGGGTGGGTTGAAGAAGGATGGAGCCAGGCTCTTTTCATTGGTTCCAAGTGACAGGACGAGGGGCAATGGGCACAAGTTAGAACACAGGAAGTTCCGTTCAAATACACGGAAACAGTTCTTTACGGTTCGGGTGACAGAGCACTGGAACAGGCTGCCCAGGGAGGTTGTGGAGTCCCCTTCCCTGGAGATTTTCAAGACCCGCCTGGATGCAGTCCTGAGAAATGTGCTCTAGGCAATCCTGCTTTAGCAGGAGAGTTGGACTAGATGATCTCTAGAGGTCCCTTCCAACTCTGATAATTCTGTGATTCTGTGATACTATGGAGGCAAGGCAGTGAACAAGATCCCACGAGCTTCCACCAGCTGCAATCGCCATCTTTGACAAATTGCATGCAGCTTTAGAAGAAGTTTCATATCTAAGTAATTTTTTATGCCTACTGAAAGTCTGTACAATTGGCATAAGGCAGCAAAAGACTGTAAAGTAGCCTTTTAACTGTCCAGGCAGGAGGGACAAAGCCTATCTGCTCCCACATGAACTTTTTATACTACAATCTTCATAGGGAAAGCTTTATGTAGCAAGTTCAGTATCGCTCTGGTATAGTACCACCAGTAATTATGGAACTTGCAGAAGCACAACGGAACGAGCTTTAGGAAAATATATAGTAATCATATACTTTGATACAATAAAAGGGAGGAACCAGTGGTCAATGATGCATTGCAGTTTTTTTCACCTTTTATGTAGTTCTGCACTGTGACAAAAATGAAAGAGAGAACTTTAAGGAACTCACAAAAATTGAAGAAATAAATACAAAGTCTGCCTTTCCTATAAGCATTTAGAAACTGTTTTTCAGGAACAGAAAAAAGGAAAGGATAGAAACTTCACCATGCATATAGAAAGAGAAGAAAACTAAAACTAGCCGGACACAAGCTTAGCTTTCATCTCCAAAGCCGTATAATACCCAGCATTTGTGTGGATCAGCAAAGCTCCTGGAGCCATAATGCCCTATGTTGGTAAAAACTGAATCTGAACTTCAGGTTGTCCAGCCAAATGCACAACAGAAACCACAGTAAATTATATGTATGCTTAAGGTGGAGGGAGTCAGATATTTCTTATCAAAAGAGACATAATCCCAGGTGAAGTAGTAAGAGTCATTGCTGTGAAAGAAATATAAACACCAGTACTGACAGCAAGATAGCAAGAAGGTATAAAAAGCCCCTCAAAGTAAGAAAAGTGACGCTCAACTATGTGGTGTGGTAAATTATACTGATAACTGTGCAAATTTCATAAGCTACTGTGGCAGAAATATCCAGTGAAAACCTTAGCATTAAAGATATGGAGGAAAGAATTTTGGGAAGAAATTAGAAAGAAAAAGAAGTCAATGAGTTTCATTCATTTAGGGAAACAGTAAGAAAAAGATTAAGTGATAAGTGGCTGCATACGATGCATCCCACTTCATAAAACTATTCTTAGTAATCTATTTCATAATCTTTGCCGAGAGTATCTCAAAGGAACTCGTCTTTGCAAACAGGAGTCTGTAGAGGGACATCAACATAAGGAATGTTGGGTTGCCAGTGGAGAACCACAAGTTGCATGTCCTAAGTACTGAGCTAAAGCACATCTACCCTTCTGCAGGTTCTCTAGGGCTATAGCAAATTTACGGTTAGTTTGAGAAACTTTTTTACTCGTCTAATATGCAGAGTCACGTAAAGGACTATTGCAGCGTCACGTAAAGGACTATTGCAGACTGCAATATATTTCAGAAGCAGAAAAGGACTGTAGAGATTTGTTTCTTTTTATTAAGGAGCAGTTCTCTGGAGCTGAAATGGATATACTTTATCCATTCTTAAGTGTGACCAAAGCAGGAAAACATTTGTGTCTCTGGTTCCCTTTTCTGTCTTTATGTATGTCTCTCATATAACATTTACACTGATATTGTCTGGATGTGAATTGTAAAAACACACAACAAACTGTAAATACATATTCCATTTTAAGGTGTGGTAATTCTGGAAAAAAAAAAAAAAAAAAAAGCCTTAGATCACTGTTGTAGAGCACAGTATCCTGATACAGAGTGAGCAGACAGAGCACTGGCACAGGCTGCCCAGGGAGGTTGTGGAGTCCCCTTCTCTGGAGATTTTCAGGACCCGCCTGGATGCAGTCCTGAGTAATGTGCTCTAGGCAATCCTGCTTTAGCAGGGGAGTTGGACTGGATGATCTCTAGAGGTCCCTTCCAACTCTGAAAACTCCGTGACTCCGTGATTCTGTAACTCCATGATACAACAGAATTCCTAAACATAAAAGGGCATTTTGTCCAGGAGTAGAATATTTAAGAGACAGTGTTAATATATCCTGGATGTGTTAAATAAATCTAGAAGTCTTGTAAATTCTGTGCTTAAGAGAGACCAGAAAGTCTTCTGGTAGCCTGATTTGCCTACAAAATGCTTGGCAAAGTGTAGAAGACTAGACAACCTGGCTGAATCCAGGTGCCTCCCAACACATTTATGATGAAGCGATGCTCTGTTGTCATTGTATTTTCATTATAACTAAGAAAATTTACTCAATTTACCTTAAACCTCTGGGTGTAGTGTTTCATATTATAAAAAAAAAAAAAAAAAATCCCAAATGTTTTAGGTTTAGTTTTTTTAGTTTGGTTCCTCAAACTGAGTATCAAATTATTGTAATCAGTTTATTAACATAGGACACAATGTGACTACCAATTTTATTGAAAATCAAGAATCCAAATGGATCATCAAAGTGTGCAGCTGGATCCGTAAAATATCTAATTGGAACATCAGACTACAAACTGCAACACATAGGCTATAGTTGTACATTTTGAGGCACTAAAATCTGCAGCTGAATCAATAAAATATTGTTTATCAGGAGGGGATAGGAAAAAAAAAAAACAACAATGAAAATGTGTAAGTGAATCACGAAGATGTTAAATGTGAACAGTAAAAAAGGTCAGGCATTATGTAAACACTGTAAGTACTATAGTGTAACTTGAGCAACAAAATACATGAACACAAAACTAACAACATTTGCAAAATAGTGTTTCAGAACACTATGCCAAGCAAAAAATAGCCTATCAGGAATTTAACTTTGAATGGCACTTCTTTGCTGAATGTCTATGAAGTGTGGCTGTAATGATGCTTTTTGGCTATTGCTAACAAAAGTCATAAAGAGGAGATAAAGAAAAGGATGACTCTTTTTAATAGAACCTTTAGTGATGCCATGTGTTATGTTTGTTTTTCATGGCGTAGCTCACCTTGTCTTGGGAGCTCACGAGGACAGTCGTTATTCAGCAAAATAATGACTAGCAGTGACAACTATTTTTGAGTTATCTTCCTACTAGACACTGCTGCTGACTGTCATCTGTACATTGTCTCTATTCATAATTTCACAGACCAGGATCTGAGGCTAGGTCTGAAATTGATGTAAGTCACATGTAAGTCAGTCCAGCTCCACTCAACTCATGAATTACACTAGCAAAGGATTTATGTCAGCTGTGGGTCTGGTCTTCCCAATGTCTGAGACATTTCTATGAAGTTTTGCTTCCTGCATCAATTTGTATCAGATAAGGGGCAGATGTGCCATAGTGTTCCAACTGCTGTGCAGCGATGTAAAGCAGTTATAAACCCAGCATCACCTGCCAGGTTTATGGCTACTTTGGCATGCTTGAAAGAGTGCAAAGCAAGGAGAGTGTATCCATGAATGTAGACTCCTGCCTCCTACAGCAATGTCATTTTGATTTAAAGTTGATTACTCATTCTAGCCTTCATATTTGCTGTGTATGTGTAGTATGATTTCCTTCTGTCCCCCACAAATCCTTTTTTTTCCTGAATAATGGCTATAGAGATTTCTTTAGATTACAGATGAAGAGAAATCATACAGGCTTTACAGACTCTACTTGTGTAGGAATAACTCCAGGAATAACTCTATTAAAACAGTAACTCCATTAAAGTCAATGGATTAAAGTAATGACACTATAATACTGTTACAGAACAGGTACATAAACATCAGTAGGGAAATAAAAACATCTATCCACAAAACAGGAACTGCACAGACTAAAAAGAAAGGTACTGAATCTTTTGGAAGTAGATTTACTGTAAATTGGTTGTATCTATATAGTGGACCAGAACACATGTTTTAAAATGTTTTGTATTGCTTCTTAGATCTATGTGACTAGAAAACATAAGCTATATAAAATAAGCTTTAGATTAATTGTAATGGCAGATTTCTGTCAGCATGCTTTTTGTCTTAAAAAATTAAAGCTTGTTTCTGGGCATTCTTGTAATCTACCAACTCTGCATACTGATACACAATTCTTGATTTTTTTTTTTAAACTTTAAAGAACCTAAAAAAAATTACAAATGTTTATCATCAAGAAATAGTAGTGTTAATTATACCACATTTTCAGAGTGAAACGCTGAAAAAATTGTGTTGTTGTTGTTATTGTTGTTATTTAGTAATTTATGTAAAAAACAGTCATAATTGGGAATCTATTTCAGAAATCTACTTTAGGATGAGAAAAATCATGCCTGAAGAGCTCTTACTCTTGCCACTGACAAGGGAATTAGAGTGACTTTCCCAGATGAGGCCATATTCGTTATAAAGATTCAAGATTAGGAGAGGTTAGTGCCACCCAGAGTCCTAAAAAGAAGGTACTTTCTGCCCTTTGGTGTTTCATTGAAATAACCATTAAAAGCCTTCCTCCAACCAAGTTACTATGCCTGAAAAATTTGTTCAGTCTTCCTCTGTCCTTCAGCATTTATTTTTTGTCCACACAGGTGGTTCATTGGCACCAGGATTTTTGTGGAAAATAATCTGAAGTTCCTACCCCCTCGGTGGCTGTAACTACATCTAGGGGGTGATATACAGTGTTTTTTCAGGTAATTTTGTCTATCACTTCCAACTTCCCTGAAAGACATTATCCTAGCTCACTTGGCCAAGGCATTCCTGGATCTGTCCTCTGTCTTCACCTTCCCTCTCCAAAGCTCCATTTGGATAGAGTTTTCATTAACTGCAGTTCCTAGAGATATCATCCAATGGGCTGATGCTACATTAACATCCTGCCAATGTGCAAATATACTACATGAGGATGAGTACCTCATATTCATTAAATTTCACAAGTGTTTGAACCTAGCTGGAAAGAACGTCAGTTATTAGTGTGAGCTTCAGTCTTGTGGTTCTTCACACCATGAAAGTTATCAGTTATTTGGATTTTGTATTTATTATATTTTATAATTGAAGCTTAAAGACAAGACAGCCCCTAGTAAAGTGCCTGTTTAAATCAAGAATGTTACAAATTCTGTTTCACAAGCATCTATTCTTTTGGTGTCCTGACTGATATGACAGCACTTCTCAGCGGTCACAATCTCTGTTCACACCACCAGACTTTGTTGGCTATAAAGCTGGCACAACGTTTCCTAAGCATACCTAAGTCATAGCAGCATTCACGAACTAGATGTTCCTGTCTACTTACTTAAGTGCTACAGATATGCTAGAAGCCAAGTAACTAATTACTTCATGAAAACACAGCTACTTAAAACAGGAAGATTTGAGTGTTTTTTCCAAGATGTCCTTTTAGATGGAGATCAGAGCCTCTACTTGCAAAGTAGGATGGGCAAAAAAGATGTAGAAAGTCTTCCTCAGACAAAGAAGAAAAGTTTCCACCACAAAGGGTTTTCCCCTTTGTCAGGAGATATTGCTCTTGGTAGTATTATGACAACTAAGATCTATGCCAGCTTTTAGTTAGTGAGAAGAGGGCCGTGTACCTGCATATAGGTGAAGGCTAGGGATTACGAACTGGGGACTTCAGTCATAACCTTCTATTCAAAATTTCCTATTGCCTAGCTTGTAAGAAATACTCGGCATTTCCTGATGGCTTTTGTGAGCCACTCAGTTCTTTGCAGAGGTGATACAGAAAATTGAAGGCTTTAAATCACTAAGAAGTAAGACATATACTGCATTGCAACAGCTTTAATATTTGAGGAGGAGAGAGAAAAGAAGCTACCCTTCAGTCCTGATTTAAAGATTTCCAGATTAAAGGAAATAGAAAGAAAAAGATATTTTACTTTACATCAGAAGAAATCCTACTCGGTAAAACTAAAATATATAAAAAATATCCAATCTTATTAATAAGTGAGGAAATTAAATTAATGGAGAACCAAAAAGAGCCTAATTGCTATGTATTCCTAAAATATCTCACTAAGAGGTAACAAATAGCAAAGAATAACAAGACTGTCAATACAAACAGGACTATCTGTACTATTACTGATGAACTTTCCAAGGGGACTTTCAAAAAATGTATATAAATCAATAGAAGAGTGACTAAAACTAGGCACAGTCCAGTCATTACTGAAGCTCGTGGCAATATGACAAAAGGTCCTAACGATTTCAGTATTTAAAGGCCACATGTGTCAACTGTCTGCAGAACCACCAGATCTTTCTGCTATATTCCGCACTCTTGCGCTGTTTCCCTACCTTAGCTCTGCAATATTTACTGAGCTATCACATATCTTCATCAATAAATTACTTCTCAGTGCATTCACTCTTTTCTTTAAGAAAATAAGTACATAGATCACATCACGCTATACCAGGAAACTAAGTGGTATATACAATAATATTCAAATAATTAATGTTCCATAAAAAGAGTCCCTTAAGCAAAGAAAGCACTGTGAATAAGTGGCTGTCCAGATATGTGGCAAAGTGATTTCACACATTTTGTAAGCCCAGTTCCTGTTGTCTGTCAGCACTCAGCATAAAACACCAAGCAATAAAGCTTATCTGATAAAGAGGGAGCAATATGACGTGTTATTGTTGTTATTATTATTATTGCCGTTCTTTGGTAGAAGACTGAACGGAGTTGGTATGTGAAGGAGGTTGGCTGAATCAAAAATATTGCCCCTGTATTAGCAAGGTAGAATGCTAGCGATATCTTACTAGGACTTTAAAGCAGGGACTAGTGAAGGACAAGATTAGCATACTGTATAAAAGATGAATACAATATATGAAACACATAAAGGAGAAAGGAAGGAGAATACTAAAAATTATTAGATGAATGGGGTAGGAGGAAAGAAAAAGCTAAGAGGCTGATAGTTAACCCATTAAGGGATCTGAATCTTTCCAAGTAAAAGAATGCCATCCACATTAAATTGTGTTATATTAATTTCATCTTTATATTGTTCCATTACTCTGTATCTGTACTTATAGTGCTATGTTTGCAATCTCTAAACACAAATTCTTGCTTAAAGGTGGTTTACCCCACCAATTTATTACTAAATCTGCTCAGAAAGATTGTCTTTTCCCTGAGTCCAATGTTTCTCCGAAATGATGAGTTTCTTTCATGGAAAACTGTGGCAAACTCAGGTCCCAGACCAGACAACATGTAACAGGCAAACAGAAAGCACAGAAGACTTTTCAGGACAAGAAAATAAAACCCCATCCATTCCTTTCATTAATAGTATTATAGCCTAGCATGTGTAAGTATAAATACAGCTACTATATTCATTCCTCAGATCATCCCATTCATATCTTAGAAGAAATATTCTTTGGATAAAAGCAAAAATAAATACATGAAAATAATAAGAAAATAATATGTCATAATACCTTTCTTTGGAAAGCAAATTTATCCAAAACAGCAGCTACATAACTTCCCTAAGAGTGTTTTTCTGAGTAATCTTCTCTTCCACTGATAAAAATGAAAATTACTTTGCCAGCTTATTGCATAAGCATTTGACATTTCCTATTCAATGCCAAAGCTACCCAGGAGAGTTTCAACAAGGACAGAAGTCTCTTGCAGCAAGAAAGATGTCCATCTGAACATTAAACATATATATTTTTCACCTCAAAAATATATTATTTCTGTTTCTATCCATAACATCCAAGAAAATAACTTCCAAACGATTGCAGTTTAAAAATATAATGTAGATACTGAGCATTGTAAATAATTCTAACCTAAACTGACTTACTAAAATTAACCCTGAAAATGGATCTCAGAGACAAGTGAAGCACACAATGAAACATCAGAAAAATATCCTTGACAACTAATTTCTCCTTTGTATTTTATACTTCTTTCTTTCCTTCATTTTTATCCCTCCTTTCAGTAAAGCTGAACTTCTGAATTCAACAGGGCTTAACTTCCATAATGTGCTTACGTGAATTGTCTAAGCTAGAACAAGTTACTGAATCAGTTCTTAGTCTATAATAAAAATGCAGGAGAACACAGGTCTTAACTTCCACATGATGATTTAATATATTTGTGGGTGAGGATTTTTTTTTACCTTCCCATTGTTAAATCTTTATTCTCTGTTTTTGACATCAAAATTATTTCTACAGAAGCTAATGGTTATGTCACAAATATTATATCAAGTAGTGAATAAATAAGATGACATCTGTTAGCTTTGGGGACCATCTGTTAAGCTGGGGAATTATGGATGTGATGTTAAATTTAAATTATATTAATTGTAAGCACAATAAGATGGTGAAATAGGCAGTATAAGAGACTAGTAACTTTCTAATTTCTCTTGTGAAATGCAGGAAGTGTGGCTGTAGGCAAGGGAATTGCAACAAAAAAAAAATCAGAGAGAGGTTTTCTTTGGGTAGCACAGAAAAATAGTAATAAAAAAAAAAGAGACAGCTTTTGCATAGTCATGGGTATTGGGTTATGTACACATCTGCAGAAACTTATTTAAGAAGGCATTTAAGCACATGCTGGACTAGAAGTACACACTTAAATGTCAGGTAAATTAACAAAATCTGAGAGAGATTTCAAGAAATTGAAACCTTGTATTACAAACCTTTCCCTCAGAGATTCTGCTTTCTTAGAGTCTGGTACTTCCACTCTTATTAGGTGCTTTTGATGGAAGACTTACATCACAAGTAAATCTTGTCTAAGGTAATCACAATGGACAGATTTATGTACAATCTAAATGTGGCGATCAAGAACGTTGGGGGCAGAACACTCAAAGAAAATACCGCTGCAAAGTCAGGTTATATGTGAATGAATATGTTACATAATATATGTTATTATGTATAACTTATTTTATATATTCACATATAATGTGTGTCTGGGTTTGAAGCACATCCATGCTGGATGTTTTGAACAGATACAAATACAAAGTACTTAGTTTGATTAATAAAGCAGACTTTTTCCACTTCCTGAATTCACAGAAGTTTATCCAAATAGCACAATGTCAATTGCTAAACAACCTAAATTCTGATTAGTTACCTGTAATGTGGTTTAGTAGTCTTTTTCTCTTTCTTCTTCCATGAAAGTCATCAGGTATGCTGGTTCAGTATTTTCACTATTTTGACTTAAGCTTTGTAAGAAATTTAAGATCCTTTATGGTTTTTGCAATCTGTGTTTTGCACAATCTTTCTTTCCTACCTCATATATGTTCTTATATGATTTTCCTCATACTTCTTTGCCGCTTCAGGAATTAACTCAGTTAATTCCATTTTTATTCTCTTCAATTGCATTCTTCCCTGCATTCTCCTGTACTGTAACTATACATTTATGACTTTACCTCAGGTCTTCTCACTTAGATATCTCTTTCCACATTTACTTCTTGAACAGAACCTGCTGAACTGTGTTGACTTGTCCTTCCTGTTGAATTTAGCAATGGTAAAAAAGCGGGAAAGAGATTACTTGTGAGAAAAGCAGGGTTAAAATAGCTAATTGTCTTGAATTCCATTTCATCCACACTTCCCTCATTCAGTCATTGTCAAAGCCATTTGCAGCTTCCTCAGAGCAGAACAGAAATTTTTCTCGCTCTTTTTAAGACATTCTAAGATACTGGAAGTGCCCTGTAAATAATTATAAAAGCTATCGGGAATACAATGATTTTCTATGCATTGATTAATATTATAGTCAGAAGCTGGGGTAAGATACGATTCAACCCATATCCCAGTTCACTGAGACCTAGACTGGTGACTTCATTTAATTTGTTTCATTGTGACTGAATCAGTGAATTGGATTGTGAAATATTTTATTTTAATTTTTACTTGTCAGGTATTCTAATGAAAAACATTCATAATAAAAAGTAATTGACAGGAAAGAAACCTGAACAGTTCCAACTATACTTTACTAATTATTTCCATTTTTGTTTAAATGAAACCAAATCAAACCAAAAATGTCTTTGTTTTAACAGATGAGAGTAATATTTTTTGAAAAAAAAAAACAAAAACAAAAACAACCAACATTTTTGTGTTTCTTACCTCTATTGAAAACTTTCCAATAAGTATTTGCATCTAGAGTTAGTCCTGGTACAGAAATTTAAAGAAAACATATAAACACAAGTAATGTTTTACCTCTTGTGTCCCAGAAATTTTGGATTATTCCTATGATCTACAACCTTCCTCTTAATGTCAGTATTTCTGCATATCTTCCATTATTTTTTTTCCTAATCTGTTGTAGTTTATTAGATGTTATTGTTAAACAGACACTATATCTTTAAGTTGCCTGAGATAACTCCCAATTGTAATTTCTAAGGAAATTTTAAAGAAACTTGAACAACAGAGCAATATAAGATGAGATTCTCCTGTCTTTGTATTTGCTTTTGACTCTTCTTGGAAAATGTTAGGAAGGGCCAGACTTGAATAATTCTATGTGTTCTGAGTCTTCAAAACATCTCACATTTTAAAAACGTCTTTCATATTGCAACAACACCTCATTCTTAGAAGTTCTGGTTGATCCCAAACCTATCATGAAATATTGCCAGCATATACACAGTGACACCAGTCCACAAGACTGTGGTATGAATTAATACATGTTTATCAATAATAATAATCTAACTGAAAAATATACTTTCTAGCAGCCAGGGTAACTAGCCTCCAGACGGTCTTTAACAGTTTTTACAATTAATTAAATCATCCAGAGGCAAAAATAAAACGAAACAATCTCCAGCCATCAGTATTATATGAACCATGCTGAGAAGCCTCCAGGCTAGGATAAAAGAACTTGACATAGATAAAAAAAGATAGAAACAAGTACTGCACTGAAGAATATAGGTATGAATGAGAAATAATTCTAAATCTCAGTTGCACCTCTTAAGTGAATATACATTACATTGTAAATCAGTCCTATGTTTTTAATTCAAAAACTGTACAAAAATTGAGGATAAAACATGACACAGCTTTTAAGACTATTATAGAATCATAGAACAGTTTGTGTTGGAAAGGACCTTAAAGATCACGTAGTTCCAACTTCCCTGCCAGGGGCAAGGATACCTTCCACTAGACCAGGTTGCTCAAAGCCCCATCCAACCTGGCCTTGAACATCTCCAGGGACAGAGCCTCCACAATTTCTCTGGGCAACCTACTCCAGTGTCTTACCACACTCAAAATAAAGAATTTCTTCCTTATATCAAATCTAAATCTACCCTCTTCCAGTTTAAAACTGTTATCCCTTGTCCTAGCACTACACTCCCTGATAAAGAGTCCCTCCATATCTTTCCTGTAGGCCCCCTTTAGGTACTGGAAGGCTGCTATAAGGTCTCCCCAGAGCCTCCCCTTCTCCAGGCTGAACAACCCAAACTCTCTCAGCCTGTCTTCATAGCAGAGGTGCTGCAGCCCTGTGACCATCTTTGTGGCCCTCCTTTGAACCTGCCCCAACAGGTCCATGTCCTTCTTATGTTGGGGGCTCCAGAGCTGGATGCAGTGCTCCAGAGCTGGATGCAGTACTCCAGGTGGGGTTTCATGAGAGTGGAGTAGAGGGGCAGAACCATTTCCCTCAACCTGCTGGCCACGCTTCTTTTGATGCAGCCTGGGATACTGCTGGCCTTCTGGGCTGCAAGCACACATTGCTGGCTCATGTTGAGCTTCTCATCCAACACCCCCAAGTCCCTCTCCTCAGGGCTGCTCTCAGTCCATGCTCCGCCCAGCTTGTAATTGTGCATGGGATTGCCCTGACCCATGCAAGGCCTTGCGCTTGGACTTGTTGAACTTTATGAGGTTTGCATGATCCCACCTCTCAAGCCTGTCCAGGTCCCTCTGGATGGCATCCCTTCCCTCCAGCATGTTGACTGCACCACACAGTTTGGTGCCACTGGCAAACTAGCTGAGGGTGCATTCAATCCCACTGTCCATGTCTCTGACAAAGATTATAAACAGCATTGGTCCCAGTACCGACCCCCGAGGAATGCCACACATCACTGGTCTCCACTTGGACATCAAGCCATTGATCACAACTCTTTGAGTGCGACCATCCAGCCAGTTCCCTATCCACTGACTGGTCCATCTGTCAAATCCATGTCTCTCCAATTTAGAGACCAGGATGTCATGTGGGAGAGTATCAAATGGTTTGCACAAGTCCAGGTAGATGACATCTGTTGCGCTTCCCTTATCCACCAATGCCCCTGTCACAGAGGGCCACCAAATTTGTCAGGCATGATTTGCCTTAGTGAAGCCATGTTGGCTGTCACCAATCACCTCCTTATTTTCCACATGCCAGCACAGATTCCAGGAGGATCTGCTCCATGATCTTGCCAGGCACACAAGTGAGACTGACTGGCCTGTAGTTCCCTGTGTCTTCCTTTTTTCTGTTTGTAAAAGTAGGGGTTATGTTTCCCCTTTTACAGTCAGTGGGAACCTCACTGGACTGCCAAGACTTCTCAAATATGATGGATAGTGACTTAGCAATTTCGTCTGTGTTGTGGTTTAGGCCAAATTGGCTACTGGGGACGTGGGGGACCCCAGATGGGACCGACAGATGCTCCCCTCTACCCCTCTTCAAAGAGAGAGGCAGAGGAGGAAAAAGAGACTTATGAGTTTAGAAGGAACTAAACTACTTCAATGAAATATTAATAATAAAATAAAAAGAAATAATGAAAAATATATACAAAACCGTATCAAGCTCACAAGATGACAATCATGTCGCCGGCTGGCACTGGGGCAGTCCCAGGCTGGACTCAGTGATGGATGGGAACTGGATTCCGGATCTGGATTCAGGATCGGGATCACAGGCAGATGAACAGAGTCCTCCTCAGACGTCGGCCATTGAAGAAAGAGAGCTGACCCTTTGATCCCTCAGCTTTTATACTGAGCATGATGCAGATGGGATGGAATACCCTGTTGGTCACTTTTGGGTCACCTGTCCTGTCTGCTCCTCCCTGCAGGTGGGACCCCACTATGCTTTTCCGCTTCCGACCCTCCAACGGGGCAAATAACAAAGTTGGTTGGCCTTGAGTGGTATAGCAATAAGTATAAGCAAGAGCCTCTCTGCATACCATGCCTGGGCATCAGCTATAAACAATTGGTCTTATGACTCTGAGAGAGTGAACACTGTCTGCACAATATGCAGTTAATTTCAGTAGTTAGAAGAGGCCCAGCTAAGAAGCAAAGTTAGTGAACAAAATTGGTTCTGTTTTACCTCAAACCAGGACAGTCTGCCATTTCCTTTGAGACTTGGAGATGAATCTCATCGGTTCTCATGGATTTGCCCACCTTCAGATTCCTTAGATGGTCTCAAACCTGTTCTTCTCCTACAGTGAGTGGTACCTCATTCTTCCAGTCCCTGCCTCTGCCTTCTGTGACTTGGGTTGTGTGGCTAAAGTACCTGCCGGTGAAGAATGAGACAAAAGAGCTGTTGAGTACCTCAGCCTTCTCCATATCCCCGGGAGGAAGCAGGTCTCCCGTTTTTTTCTGGAGAAGGCCCACATTTTCCCTAGTCTTCCTTTTATCACTGATGTATCTGCACACGCTTCTCCTGTTGCCCTTAATGTCCCCAGCCAGAATTAACTCTATCTGGGCTTTAGCTTTCCTAACCTGATCCCTGGTTGCTCAGATAATTTGTCTGTATTTCTCCCAGGCTACCATTCCTTGCTTCCACCCTATGTACGCCTCCTTTTTGCTTTTGAGTGTGTCAAGAGCTCCTTGCTCATCCATGCAGACCTCCTAGCATTTTTGCCTGCCTTCCTCTTTATAGGGATGCATTGTTCCTGAGCTTGGAAGAGGTGGTCCTTGAATACTAACCAGCTTTATTGGGCCCCTCATCCCTCCAGACCTTTATCCCACAGTAGTCACCAAGCAGAACCCTGAAGAAGACAAAGCCTGCTCTTCTGAAGTCCAGGGTAGTGAGCTTGCTGTGTGCCCTCCTCACTACCATAAGGATCTTGACCTCCGCCTTTTCATGGTCACTGCAGCAAAGGCTGCTCTTGAACTTCACATTCCCCACCAGCCCCGCCTTGGTGAGAACAAGGTCCAGCATAGCACCTCTCCTTTTTGGCTCCTCTATCTCTGGGAGAAGGAATTTATCATCAATGCATTCCAGGAACCTCCTGGATTCCTTATGTCTTGTCCCTCCAACAGATATCAGGGTGGTTCAATGTGATCTTACGAGTTTATTTTCAGTGGGATTTTTTTACAAATTTATTTTTGGTGGGATTCTTTTGTTAAGCGACACATTAAAGATTAAGCTGTGTTATCATAGGCAAATGTATGCTTTATAGACAAAATGAAGATCAAGAAGTGGGATAACAGCAGGTTAGTACAAAAGCAGAAGATGTCTCTCAGCGTTCCTGCTGCATCACATCAGTGTTGTTTCTTGAGAGTGCTCACTGTGGTGAAACATTAAACTCCCACATGCTTCTGCTGTCCTGCTGATGTTTTCCCTTCTTCATATAAGAACTTCAATGACAACTGAGTTTCACTGAGTCTTCTGCTATAAATTTTCCATTTCTATAGCCTAAATACAGGAAAATATTGTGGGCTTCCCAAATATAATTCAGTCCTGATCCACAGAAAAGGAGACTGTTCGAAGCTTGAATATAACTTGGTATTAACTAAGGAAAATAGAACAATGGTACTTCTTGAAAGCCAAGATATTTTTTTTATTTCAACTCTTCCATACAGTTGACAATAGAAGCATAATTTCTCCTTTATCAAATATGAAAAGTAAATGTACTCTCTGGTTCTAACTTCCTCACAGAGAAGGAGTGACAATTTGCTCATTGTTTCATGAATGAGTTTCATTCAGATTGCTATTAGTTCTTCATTGTAAAAAAGATTTCAAAATTCTTTCAGGACTGAATTCAGCTTCCATCTGCTGCGAGATATCACCCTTCCCTCAAAAGAAGTCTGGAAGATTTGTTTTGAAGTTGAATAAACAAAAAAGATTAAGACCATGTATAAGTGTAGCTATGCAAAGGGTGAATATGTATATAAATGTGCAAGAAAGAGAGAACACTAACAAGAAAAGAAGAAAGAAAAAAAAAAAAAGCACCCAATGTTTAATGACATGCTTTTGTGAAGACTTTTTACTAAGTGGAAGTACACCAACATTGAATGGTGCACTTCATAACGCTATGCATTAGCAGTTCTGCCTGAAAGCTTTATAAAAACCTTGCCTTTGTTATCACTGTGCCAAGTCAACAGTATGTGTCTCAAGGAAATTTCTATCAGAAATTGCAGAGAGGTAATCACCTACAAAAACATTAAAGTCAGTTAAGTGCCTTCCCAAGAAAATCATTAAATCAAAAATTGTAATGCCAGGTTGCACAATATGAATGGGCTTTAGCATCCATCCTGAAAGAATTATCTGTTTAAAAGGTACGTAATGCATTTATTATGGTTTAATTTTTCTCAGATGGTATTTTGACAGTACTAAAAGATACAGGTCTATGCCATAAAAGTAAGTGAGATGGGAATATTCTATACTTCGTTCATCGTGAAAGTTTTATGACCCTAACAATTTAATTTCTGGCTAAATTAGGTTAACATCTACAGAAAAACATATTTTTTTTCCGTAAGTCTAAGTGGTAGACAATAAACCATGAAGTCCGTGAATCAGAAATGGATTCAGCAATCTCGATTTATTATGACTGAAAAGTGTCAATTAGAAATTTAGGCATAAAAAGAGGAAAGGGTCATTTTCATATTATATACAGCCATCATATTTATGACTTTTTAAAAACATCTGTAGTAGTGTTTGCAGTAAGAATAAATTCCAAGGACTCCTATTCGCATGCAATATTCTGTGAGATAAGTGTATAAAACCAGTTTGAAATGGAAAATGTTCAATCTAATTTTTTTCCCCAGGGTTTCACCACTGTTTGATTAGAGAATGGCTGCATTCAAACGTATTACCATTCTGTCAGCAGCACTCACAGACTTGTACTTCCACTGCATGATAAATGAAGTTTACACAGTTTATGTTGTGTGAGGACAAAGTCTAGTGATTCAGTGACGTGCATGTGATTTGTATGTGTCTGATTAATCATTAAACTCTACATAGTCTTAAGGTTTCAAGAATTCTGTGCAAACATGGAAACTAGATGGGCAAGATCCTTGGGTGGTGTAAATCAGTCTAGTACCTAAGATGTAAGGGAAAACATACCAGCTTCTGCCTCAAATGTTCTTGCTGGCGGAATTTTTTTTTTTTTTTTTCACTTTTACATCTTAAAATACAGATTCTTATTTAAAAAGAATCCAGTAATTAAAGAAGTTTATTTCCTGACACAGATATATATACTTTCCCCTTGCAGGGTTGTTTGGCAGGCAGTACACATGAAAATATGTATAAATTAGATGGTTACTCTTTTTTTTTTTTTTTTTACACAAACTGTTCATCCATTCTACAAATCAATAGATCAATTTAGTAATATTTACAGAAGGTCTGCATAATAGTAAAGGAATCTAGAAGGTTGGTCTTCTCAATGTTTTTAGGTGGATATAAGAGATGACTTGTTCACAATCTAAAAATGCCTAAAAAAGAAGATAGTCCTGGTAATAGAAGGCTCTTCCATTTGCCAGGTAAGAAACTTAATCAGTCAACAACTGAACACTGACATTAGAAACAATTACATGAGAAATATACGGTATTGTAGTAAAAAACTAGGACAGATTCTCCATTCTCCATTTCGTCTAACTTATTTCAAAGTTGGTTATGTTTCTAAACATTTTGATGTGAGTCGAAGTAACCATGGCTTGACAGCCGCAAGTCTTTTGGCTTGGGAAAAAATCCAGATGATCTAGATGATCCCAATAGTCCCTCTTAGTGTTAAAAAACATAAATACAACTGCATTTGGAAGATGGAGAAAAAAGAGAAGGAAAGTCCTCATGCTTCAGATCATGAGCTAGATTTAATTACCATAGTCAGTAGAAATAACTTTGAAGTAAAAGATCACCCCTAGGTGGTCTGCAGCACTTTTCCATGGTGTTGTTTATAGGCAGAGTCAAAGGACTTGACTAGACTAACACCTTTTTCCATAATTGTACAGTACCGGCACCCCGCTTGCAGTCTTTAAGCATCAATCTGCCTATGACCTCTAGGGCACAGGCCCAGTGTTGCAGAGCCCTTGATTTTATGGAAATACACATTTATTGACCAGGGGAATAAAACCATGTAGTTTGCTCTACCTGTATGTTTATCTTAATATGAGATCTACCCTCAGGCAAATATTCTAAGTCTCCAAATACCACCTTCAGCTATATAAATATCTCTTACATAGAAAACCATCAGTGTTTTCAGACAGTTAATGTCATAGATAAGTGTAATAGGTCACATTGACAGGAAACTTATCCAAGGAACTCTACTTTTCTTCTTGGGTGAAAATACGACTGTATATCAGTGAGCACATCCCATGAATGATCTACTACAAATAATATCTACAGATTTTTGAATCCCTTTACCACTAAACTGAAGGATTAGGGGTCCTAAAACACCCATAAAAATAACCTAAAGAAATGTGTCATAAGTGAGTCATACCTTTCCTTTTTACTCCGTGACTAACATGCTTATTTCCAGACAAATTACTGTTTTTTCTGTTTTGCTTGTTTTGTTCTGGTTTTCTTCTATATCAAGCAAAAGAGTGGATATTTCCTCTTCAGAACATCTTTAAATGTCAATGAGTCCAGGAAAAAAAATGTATGTATTCACAAGGTATTTTTTTTTCATACTCTTGTTTCTTTTTAGTTCTGGAATAGTTTTTATATATGTGCTTCTGAAACATTTTATGACAAATTTATCAACTCACACCTTTTAACCTTCTTCTCTCAGTGGGCCTAAATGAGTCCAGTTTGAACACTGTAACTGTTCTGTATCAGTTTAGCTTGTATTGTTTTCTGCTGAAGAAGAATACTGAGCTACTGTGCTTGGAGTTTGCACCTTTCTTAGACAGGGAGATTGCACACAGCAAAGAAACTTCAGATGCATATAGATGCGAAGGAATAAATGAACATCTCAGATGAAAGCAGTCAAGAAGTCAATATTGTTTTCATATCAACAAAATTGTATTAAATGGAATTAAATATGTTATCCATACAGAAGCCTCATATGAGAGTTTACTGTTCCCAGTCAGCAGGGAAATCCCTCTTCCCCAGAATAGCTGTGTTCTTGTCCTCCATGAGCCCTTCTGTATTTTCTCTCCTTCTTTCACATTTTCTTTTATTCATCTTCATAGACAATTCTACCATTCCTCCCCTCCTTGTTTCTACTCTTACTTTCATGCTCAATTCTTGTCTCTAACAAATTTAGAAGTGATACTGAAGAACCTTACAAAAATAATGGCGAGCTAATCTCTGTTTTGCCACCTTCCAGAATAAAGATTCTTTCCAGTCATTGCAACTGATTCCTCTTTTCCTTATTCTCCATCTGCCCTGGATATTTAGGAGCTGATCTAGGATACATTTAATTTACTCTTTTCCTATAATCAGTGGGGCTTACAGTAAAAGCAAAACAACTTTAAAGCATTAAATAACATTATGGTCGTGTTGAACAGATATAGAAGTAAGCATATATTTAAAAAAAATGTATTGCTGACTAAGGTCTATAGTTTTCAAATCAACAGACTGATTGGGCCATAAATAAGCAAAAAAAAAAATCATATTGCTTAAGGAAGTCTTTGTTCTCCTTTTTGTTTCTCTCTTTGGATCAGCAACTCACAGTAACTTTAACTTATTGCTCAATGTAATAGGAAGAGGCAGCATGTGCAGAATATTTTATTTAAATGTATTGATCTTTTGACACATGGTTAAAAAAAAAGAAATTCCAGGATATCCAATGAAAAATAAAAAAATCCTAAGTTATATTTTACAGTAGTTTTGCATATATCAACTGGCAATACTAAAACAAAACCCTTTACAAATATGTTAATGCTTGAGCTGCTCGTTTATCATATAAGTCAGACAAGACTCGTAAGACTCATTCATGTATTTTTGATGGAGGTGACAGAAAGGCAGACTTTCAAATGACCTTCTCTCTCCCTAAATTACTGCAATGAAACTGTAAAATGAACATGTGAAGAATACTATATGATTTTCAATGGCATGCACTTTGAATAAGTGATCCTTTCCCATCAAACGAAGACTATCAGATACTTAAACTATAACTGGGCAAGACTGTCCCAGGCTGTTCTATCCATTGATTAGTCAGCCTGCTAAGTTGAGGCAGAAAATGGTTCTCCTGTATGTTTTAAGTCCTCAAAAGGTAAAGAAGTTGGGTATCCAGCTCTTAATGGGTTCTGTAAAGAGCTGTGGGACATAGAGGTTGGTGTAACCATTACTGCAAGGAAATAAGGTCTCATTTCTGCCTCATCTGATTAAACATCCCGTTGTGGAGACTCAAACCTAGGATACATTGCCTTGTGGTGTCTCTTTGCCTGAATCTTGCATTAATCAGTGGAGAGCAGAGATGATCTCCCTGAGAAATTTGATGGTCCTGAGGAAAGAACACACCTAGGGATTTTCCCAGAAGCCATATGTATGTACCTGGACAGACACGTGAATATTGACTGTATATTTGGAAGGCGGTGACTAGATATTGCTATTGGGTTTTGTGCAACCTCTAAACTGTCTCATACTGAATTGAAACTCCTTGGACAAACTAGGACACCACTAGGAAGTGAAAAGAGATAACAACTCCCTTTGAATTCTAAGCAAAATTTTCATAACCTTCTTAAACATGTGACTCTTCCTGACAAAGGACTGCCATCTTTGCCTGGAAAAGGAAGTTCCATATTTCTTGTATATCATTTATGTCACCTTCTCAAATATTTGTGTTTAAAGTTGCAAGTTGTCATGCTTATCCTCTGCAGAACATTGATTCTTTTGCCTAGGAGATTATGCACAATTGCTTTTGCAGTTTTGATCATGAGAAGAGTAAAATACTAATGCCACTTTTCTCGTGAAGTAGCAAATAACATTAACCTTCATGAGTCACCGCTTCACGAAAACTGAACAGGGAGAAAAAGATAAACAAAAAAAGGCAAATATTCTTACTGGAACTGCCCACTTTATCTAGATTGAGGAACCTCCATTTCTTCTCCTCCCTTGAACCTTCTTTCCTCCTCTGCCTCCTCCACTGAATGGGCACCGTGTGTGTCTGTTCAACAGCAGAGAGATCAGAGGGGATTGTAAGAATTGTGAATGGAAAGGCCAAAATGTCAAATGAAAGCTTGACTGCACAAATCAGTAACCATTTTCTAATTAATATCAGTAGGTATACAGGGCAGTTCTATCTTGCTGGGCATAACTGTGCAAACCTCATGAAGTTCAACAAGGCCAAGCGCAAGGTCCTGCACGTGGGTCGGGACAATCCCATGCACAATTACACGCTGGGCAGAGCATGGATTGAGAGTAGCCCTGAGGAGAAGGACTTGGGGCTATTGATGGATGAGAAGCTAAACATGAGCCAGCAATGTGCACTCACAGCCCAGAAGGCCAGCCATGTCCTGGGCTATATCAAAAGAATTGTGGCCAGCAGGTCGAGGGAGGTGAATCTGCCCCTCTACCCCACCTGAAATATTGTGTCCAGCTCTGGAGTCCTCAACATAAGAAGGACTTGTACCTGTTGGAGCAAGTCCAGAGGAGGGCCACCAAGATGATCAGAGAGCTGGAGCACCTCTCCAATGAAGACAGGCTGAAAGAGTTGGGGTTGTTCAGTCTGGAGAAGAGAAGACTCTGGGGAGACCTTATAGCAGCCTTCCAATACCTGAATGGCATCTACAAGAAAGCTGGAGAGGGACTTCTTACAAGGTCATGGAGTGATAGGACAAGGGGTAATGGCTTCAAACTGGAAGAGGGTAAATTTAGATTAGATATTAGGAAGAAATTTTTCACTGTGAGGGTCGTGGAGCACTGGAAAAGGTTGCCCAGGGAAGTTGTGCAGGCCCCATCCCTGGAAGTATTCAAGGCTGGGTCGGATGGGGCTTTGAGTAACCTGGTCTAGTGGAAGGTCACCCTGCCCCTGGCAGGGGGAATGGAACTAGATGATCTTTAAGGTCCCTTCCAACCTAACCCATTCTATGATTCTATGAACTCAGCTAATAGATATGAATTAAAAGAAGAATAAATTAAAAAAAAAAAAAGAAAGAGCAAAATAATAATGTGGTTTTTTTGACAGCTGCAGCTCTAATACCATCAGTACAGAAAGGAGACTTAAAGAAGAGCTACAGATAAGTTATGATTAAGAACTTCTTAGCTATTTATCACCTTTCTTATTTCCTGTTGCCATATTTCTGGCTGGTTGGGTATGCATTTATGACTGATGCATGTAGCATATCAACTGTTTTCAGAGTGTATTTATAAAATACTTCTAATGGCTTATAATGGAATATTTTGTTTTTTGATAAAAAGAACAATCCATCAACGCAACAGGGAGAATGGAAATGAGAGAAAACATTTGTTCAGAAAGCTTTTAAATGATGCTGTTTGTTCATGTTAACTTTTTTTTTCTATTGTTATGTCTACCCTTCTTCCAGGAGGACCAAATCAAGCAATTACATAGCAAAAAAAAAAAGAACACATTGCCTCACAGTTCACGTATTACCAGGGGAATTTTCAAAATTGCTGAGCTCATGTAACAAGAACTGAAATCCACAACTGCCATACCTTGAACACATGACAATTTGCACTGTAGTAAACATTCTAAAAATGTGTGTTGACAGCATATCAAATAAGGCACCCCAAACTAGAAACTTTTGGCCTTTCTCTGCTTCAACTACCCAATTGTAAGATGGGGTAATACAGGCAAATATTTTATAGGAATAATGTGAAAATACATGCATTTTTGTCTGAGGTATAGTTGGTTAACATACTGGCAGGTCCTGTAATTCTCCACAAGATAATTAATAATTCAGTGTCCAGGATGGGTTCTCAAATAGCATGCAGAAACTGTGATGATCAACAGAATGCAGCACAGCTTCTCACTGATGTGTATCCATCCATTCAGGAAAATGATCAGAGGACAGTTTTTTGCATGTACACAATTTTAAGTTTCATAGATGGCTTAAAACTCTTAAACAATTTTGTAGTAAATGATGCAATAATAACAATGAGAGAAAACTCAAGGACAGGGAAAAGGGTTCTTACAAAGTGTATAGAATGAGCAGGAACAGATTAAAAAAAAAAAAAAAAGACAGAAGAAAATTAGCATGATACCGTGTGCTTAACATTAAGTCAAACTGCACTCAGTAGAAATAATCAACCCCAGAGTTTTCCATACATAGTTCTAAAAGCAAAATAAAATGGGGTCCACAATGTACCTTTTTAAAATACAATATACTACTTTAGCCAAGTCTTTGTGCCAGACTGTCCTCACCAGCAAAAAGTGACGAGCGATACCCAGTTTGGTACAGCTCTGTGTATTTGTTATTTACTAAAATGGTGTGGGAGTGAAACTTTAAAAGGAAATAGGTACAACAGCCCACTCACGGTTACTTGGCCTATATCAGGACAAAACCAAAACAGTTTCTTCTGTGTAGAGGCAAGTGAGCCATATTACACCTGGACATCTTTAACCTGCAATTTTAGAATAATTTTTCTGAACAAGATATTTGCCCCTGGATTCCCAAGAATATTAAGTTATTGTGCCAGCATAACACCAAATTTGTTAATATTCCAATCTTAAAGAACTATGAAAACATCGTTTAATATTAATGAATGTATGTGGTATTATTATACATATGCCCCATGGTATATTATCTGCCTTTTTAAATTCTGTTTGGAAGTGCTCTGCCCTGTGGACAGATGTGACTATCAAATTCACTGCCTGCAGCACATTTGCTGACCTTCAGCAAGCTCTGACTTTTTTATGTTGCAACATCATTTTGTTTTATTATTTTACCCGAAGAGAGCAGTCTGTGATCAGCAAAGAGATGCTTTTATCTTAATCATTGATCCCATATTCATAAATATTCAGATTCTCAGTCTCCCAGGAACATCGTTCACTATTTCTAGGTATCGACAAAAAGCACTGAAATCTTTTCAACCAAAACTCAATATTCTAAAGCTGATAGTCCAGTTATATTAATAGCATAAGATCATTTTTGTTTGCACTTTTTTTTAAATTCTGTACAATTCTAAGCTTGCAGTCCACGAAGCTTTCACATTAGGTGTGGTTCCATTTAATCCAAGAGGAATAGTTACAAATTGTCAGACCTTGAATTTGCAAAATCTCGAGGGAAACATTTTGTTTTTTCTTACTACCAGATTCTATTAGAGTTGACCTGTGATTAAACATGTCAGGGACAAAGAAAAAAGTCAATACATGGAGGAAAAAAAAAAAAAGAACAAAAAAAACCCAAACCCAAAACCAAACCAGTTTGAAGCCTGACACCAAAAATCTTCAACAGAATATATATGATTTCTGTAATATAGAATCATATTTCATTTTCTTTATAATTTAACTTCTAAGGACACTCCATTGTCAAGTGTTGGTGAAGAGAAAAAGGAGGATTTACATTCTTAAATTTGGGTGTTTCAGATTATGCAGTCACTTGAATATCAGGGCATTGCCTGAAGTAAGAATATTATGCTTATCTCTACTCTGGTTTAAGATATTCATGTAGCTGTAAAATTTTAGACCAGGATAAACCTAACAAGAGCAAGAAGGAAAGGACTTATCACACTACAAATACTTTGGATCTTTCATATTGTATTTCTAAATGTTATTATATGTAATTGGTATAGGTAATACTTTTCCTCCATTAAAAGTTGTGCTAGAAGGATTATAAGGTTTAAAATATTAAGGTTGTAAGTATCTTAAGTATCTGGAGTAAAGGATTTCTCCCCTCAAAATTTTATATCTGTCAGAAGCAACGTAGATGTTGTCAAGTAATTAATAATGCATATTGTCAATAAAACCAAAAAGTTTGCTGAGCACTAAGAATAAGCTTTGTACTGAGTGACCCAATAGTGGTCCAGTGGTCAAGATACTTTATCTGTCAGTACCCCCCCAAAAAATAATCTTCTTTATATTTAGAATTTATAATTATTTTTTTGTCAGTAAGTGTCTTTTGGCAGTGAAGCCAAAAGAATTTAGTGAATAGTTCTCCTAATAGTATTCTTAATAGGTAAAAACCCCTGAGGTTTGCATTGCATAATCTGCAAAGAAATCTCTATTACCATCATGAAGAAGAGAATGTTGAACTGCAGTCTGCCCCAAAAAAGCAAAATATTATCTTTCATCTGACATAATTGCTAGCATTTTCAAATCACTTTAGTAATAATTAAAAAATAGTTATTATTTATTGCAACAGATACCTCCTTTCTAACACAATGCCCTTGCACCAGCCTGTCAGGTTAGACAAACAAATTTGAATTAGAAATCAGGAAAAAAAAGATCTATTATCACTGAATTTACATATTCTTGAAGAATCAGGGAACACTCTCAGTTTAAGAGGAATTTAACTTACTGTGTGTTTCAGAGACGCTTGCTTGACTTCAAAATAATTTCCACCTCTCTTGGTACTATATTCCAAGAATAAACATGGCTATTAAAAATGAACTACTTATTTGCACCCATTTAATTCCATGCAAACTTTTTTATTTTCTTCTGGGATTTTACCAGCACTTGACAAGAGTGTCCTCATAAGTTCAGGTGTAGAGAAATTACTGTGTTTTATTATGGATTGCTTAGAACAAATGCAACAGTTTTGCAGGTAATATTGATACAATTTACTCAGCCATGACCAAGTTGTTTCACCAATATTTTTTATGATGGAATTGTACAAAATGCACAGAGCCATCTGGATGTAGGGGGTGACTATGTATTTAAAGATTTCCATTCTGTTCACTCTGCTATTGCTGAAGGAATGGCTCAGAAACTCCTTCTGACATTGCTACGACTATCTGGGAATTTGGAGATGTGGGAAAAAGAAGGTGATTTGTTAAGAGAGCAGCTGAGGCAAATATTAAGTTAATCTGTATAAGAGAAAAAAAGAGCTTTCACTCTAAATTCTTTGCTACTGTAAATTCTCCAAATTAGTGTTAGTATGATGCTGTCTGATTATCCAAAAATAGTGCCACTTCTGGGACTGAATGGAGGCCTGTAAAAAGCTAAAAAGGTCTGTTAGTTAGTCTGCTTCTGTACCTCATTTCCTTCATTACCCATTTTCATCATAACTTTGCAAGCATGATGTGGAAAATGTAGCAACAAAAAAAAAAAAAAAAAAAAGAAGCCCAAAGAGGGAAAGAGAGGGACATTCTTACAGTCAGGGGTAATACCAGAAAAGGGAAAAAACAAGTCTTTTTAGAGGCCATTTGTCTAAGGACTAGCACAATGCAAGAAAATTAATTTTTAATTCCTTAAGGAGTTTGTTTTGTTTTGTTTTGGTTTTTTTCCTCATGAAAAAAAACAGCAACAGAATGATAATATCATTAAAATTAGGAACACTAATGAAGTTGTTTCTGATCGCCTAATTTCTCACCAGCAGGGTTTACCAACTACCCAGGTAATTAATATGGAGTTTTTTTCTGGACATGTCCTGTTTCATTTTCATTCATTGGACCTATTTTACAACTTCCCTAGGAGCTAGTAAGAGAACCAAACTACAAATATCTCAGCTTTCCCCAAATTATGTTAATATCCTTATCAACAACATTTGTTATACTCTTTGCATATAGTTGATGCCCCTGCTTATGTGTGAAACAAATCTTGAGTGCTAATGACTTTCTACAACAGAAAAATGCATAAATGCTCTTAAAATAGAGATGTTTGCACTTAGGATAATATATAAAATGTTTTAAAATGAAAAATAAGACGTGAAATAGTGCTTTACCTATATAATCTTATCGTATATATAATCATCAGCATAATATCTGAAAGCTATAAAGCCATTATGATTCTTTTGTCCTCATAATGTCTATTGGCTGCAATAGACAGGGATGGAAGTAAAAGCCCCATTTTACAGATGAAAAAAATGAACACAAAGTAGATTATCACTTACCTAAACTGACACAGCTGATGTGTGGTTACACCAGCAACTATAAAAGTCTTAATGGTATGGTCTCTTTTATGGATAAAAACTTCTATAGATTGCTTTTCCTAATTCATAAATATGGCATATGAAAATAAATTACGATATTGCAAATAGAACTAAATAAACACAGCAAGAAAGGAAGCAAATATAAATGCTTGATTCGTGCGTAGTGCAGATTTTATACAATTTCATTATCATATAAATGGCTCACATATATAATCTTTCGTGCGTTAATTCTGATAAATGTTACAGTAAAAATTAAGATTAATTGAGGTTGCTTTGAAAGATTTGCTAGGAGTTATATCTGCAGTACTTTTTAGCCTAGTTACATTATGTTCTGAAAAGTTTCAGTATTCTATTAGTGATTTACGATATCTGCTTACTCGTATTTTTATAGACTGCTAAACTGTGTAAAATTGCTTTTTTCAGTCTTAACTTTTGATGCTTAGAATTCTTCTTTTTTTTTTTTTTTTTTAAGCAGGAGTCTTCAGAATATACAGAGATCTGTTAGAAGACTGAATTGCTAAGTGTTTAGGAAATTTATACATGATAGCTGAGAAGAAGCATTAAATCTGCATAAACCTACAAATGTTCACAGCTAAAATGGGTTACAAAAAGAAACTGAAGGGCAAACATTATTTGTTGTCATTGAAGAATATTAAGTTTTCTCACAGTCACAAAGGTATCTAGGGATATATTAATTCTTCCTTTCGATCTTACACATACAGAAATACTGCGTACCCTTCTGTGTAGACAGAGATTCAAATAGGGCAGCTGAGAGTAGGAAAAAACTTTATCTGGTATATTTAATGAAATACACAGTGAAACACTAGGAGTCTGATTTTTAACTGACTTACACCAGTGCAGACATTTTTGTCTTTAAAAACTGAATGAAAAATGGATTTAAAATATAGCCACAGCAGAATGTCAGCATTTTATACTCATTTTGCACAGATTTACAAAACTACCTGTTATATATGATAAACTATGAAAACCACATTTCAGTATGAGAGCATCTCATTTCACAGCTGTACCAAACATAGCCTTTCATTTCAGAACCCATAAAAAGCTTTGTGACATTCTACTGCATCCTGAAAACCCTTGACACACACTGTGATTTTGGGTGTCTCTATTTCCATTAGTGGACTGTGTGAGAATCTTGTATCTTACTGTCTTTCAGCTGCAGTTCTGCATTTGCAAATTTTCACAACAGGAATTAAATTAACTTAGATCTCTCTCCTGCTTTTACCCTTTCTTCTCCTGCATATCGCCAATTTTCCTTTGAATGTCATCAACACAGTTAGGTTAGAGTACTATAAGTAAACCAGATTTTCTTGTATGGCATTAACCACCGTGCTGCTTTGATACTCTACCCAAAATAAATGGGCATAGTGGATCTTCAGTCAGTAGTGCCAAGCTCAGCAATGCTCAGCGATGAAATTCCCCAGAAAACTTAATAAAATATGAAAAGCATTTATCCCATTTTCAGTGAATAAATGCCATGTCCCAAAGTTAGTGTCATACTTTAAAATCACACAATAGCATATTAATGAATAGGGTTATTCTTTGTTGTTACTTTGCACTCTTTAGAATTCTATAATGCATATCATGCAACTGTTCCTCTGGGATGAAACAGCAATAAATCTTTAATAAACTATGAACAACATTTCAGTCTGAGTGACAAACACTTTGCTACAAAAGTATTACAGGATAAATTATATTAAAAATAAACAAACGAGGAGATATTATTAAAAGTTTGCCTCTTTTTCCAGATATGTGTCTCATATTTGAGTTTGCTTGGAATTAAGCACCAGTAAATCTTTAATGAGGTATGAATGAATATACCAATCACTTGAGAGTTATTGACACATCAATATCCATAGAATAGTATCTTATTAAACTATTGCAGTTCCTTCCTTGATAGGCATTATATATTCAGTATTAATAATGCATGAGCATTTTTAATTCATTTCTGTTGTTACACCCTGTCCCTACTCCTTCAGTAACATTATTAAAACTGATTTTAAAAATATCATTTTTGCAAGATACATATGTTAAGTGTGACTGGTACTGAAGAGTTGTAAATGTAGCTGAGTTAAAATTCCTAATTTATTACTGATAAATAATACATGGATTAACAAACAGAATAGCATTATACTTAAACTGTTATTTCTACCAGATTGACCCAGAAGTAAGGAGAAAGCTCTGTCTTTTACAAGTCCAATCTACATTTGTAAATTATTAATTCACAAACATCAGAAAGCTATGCAGGTGTGAACGCTGATCTTTCCACTTTAACATCTGGTTTCTGAGGGTTCTCACTGCAGTACCACCCACATTTTTCTTACACTTCCACATGTCCATTGCTGTTATACTGAAGTCATGCTCCTTATCTGATTCAGAGTACAGCATCCCTCTAAAGACAGGGAAAACTCCATTCCCTTTGACTTCTGTCTTCACCTGACACAATGCCACTTACAATTGTTTTCTACCAGACCAAACACTGAAAGGTTCCGCGGTGACATTGCCCTGCTGTCCTCCCAAGTCAGTCAGACAAGCACATAAAGCAGCATTGGTTAGAAATGAGACAGTGTGAGAACTGCATTTTGTAAATGGAGATTTAAACCACTTGACAGTATTTAAGGTTCTGCAAAATGAGGGAAGAGCTGCCTCTATATCCCACACTGTTTGACTGCACCCATGTCCAAGTATTTTTTTCTTAATCACTTGATGATTTCACTTCATGTATGTCAAATCACTTTACAGTTAGTAATGAATGATTTCTTGTGAGCTCTGTGCCTAACAAGTAAAACGTATCATTTCCTGAAATCGCTGATAAGGACACTGAAACTCCGTGACATGCTGTGATTACCTTATATAATCCCTGTTAGTCTCTGACAGGGCTGGATGACTTAAAAAGATATTACTATACTTTTTTGAAAAGGCACCTTGTATTTCATGTTTCTACAGATGATTTACCACCCTTTTACTGATGTGTTTTAAATAGAACATCATTATTAAATGCGAACATGTTACCACTAATAATCATTCTGATAATGGGGACATTTAGGTGTTCAGCTGGAGTCCTGTTAACAGTTGGTTCCCTATTGAGCTCCAAACTTTGAACATATGAAAGAAAGGCTTTGTAAGGTTGGAAGGTAGTAGAAGAACAGATACAACAGAAGGGGTTGTGATCAGTGGCTAGAAGTCCAGCTGGAGGCTAGTCATCTATGGTGTTCCCAAAGGATTGATACTGGGGTCATCGCTGCTTAATATTTTCATTAATGACATCGATGATGGGACCAAATGCACCCTCAGCAAGTTTTCAGAGGATATAAAATTTGGAGGAGTGGTTGATACACCAGACTTATGCTGCCCTTCAGAGATACCTCAACAGGCTGGTGAAATGGGCTAACAAGAACCTCATGAATTTCAACAATAGGAAATGCACCTCTGGAGGAGTAACACCATACACTAGCACAGGCTGGGGGCTGACTGGCTGGAAAGCAGCTTTGTAGAGAAAGATCTGGGGATCCTGGGAGACAATAAGCTGACCATGACCTAGCAATATACCCCTGCAGCAAAGAAGGCCCACAACAACCTAGGCTGCGGAAGGAGGGTTGCTGCCAGCCTAGGTTGGGTAAGGTGATCCTTCCCTTCTCCTCAGCACTGGTGAGACACACCTGGAATGCTGGGTCCAGTGCCAGGGTCTACAGTACAAAAGAGACATGGGCATACTGAAGTTAGCCCAACAGAAGGCCATGAAGGTGATTACAGGATGGAGGTTAAGAGAGCTAGAAATGTTCAGCCTGAAGAAGAGAAGGCTCTTATTTATACATATGGATAAGATCTCCCTGAGGCCAGGAGGGAGCAAAAAAGATGCAGCTAGACTCTTCTCAGTGGTACCCAGTGACAGGACAAGAGGTAATTGACAGAAGCTGAAATACAGGAAATTCCATTTAAACAGAAAAAAACAATTTATTTTTTTTTCAACTGTGGGGGTGCTGAAGCACTGGACCAGATTGACAAGAGAAGTTGTGCAGTCTTCATTCTTAAAGATATCCAAGGCCCAACTAGACATGGTCCTGAGCAACCTGCTGTAGCTTACCTTGCTTTGAGCAGAGGGTCACACTAGATGTTCTCCAACCTCAACCATTCTGTGATTCTAAAAAAGGGGCAAGCAGGTGGTAATGAGTCTTGAACAATGTGATACACCATAGGAACAGCGTATTTGTTTTTCTTAACTGTGGGAGATAATGTGAATGACAGACATAGAAATTGAGAGAGATCTTTATTCTGTTTACAGTCAGAACATATAATTTGAACAAACTACAGAGTTAATAGAGAAAAAAAAGAGAGAAAAAGACTCTTCTGAACAGTTGAGAGTTTCTATTAGTACTGCAAGCCTTTAATTGAGATTATTTCTGAAATCAAAGAACACTGGAAAGCATTTGATTCTTCTATTGCCATTTTTCATCTGTTTAAAGATCCCTTATGTTTATACTGTTGTGTAATGCCTAGGCTTTGCAAGCCTCAGTGAATTACATAAAAATACTTTGCAAAACACAGTGCTGGCCATGAGACTTCTTCCATGATTAAATCACATTCAGGTCTAATAAAGTATTATGATCACTTCACTAGTACTAGCAGCGTAGGAATAAAATGACTATCAAAGAGATGGCAAACTGAATGGTGAGAGGTAGACATGGCAATCAAAAGAACAGTTATGACCTGTGCAGTATTCTCTTCAGTAAGATCAAAGATGTTGTTTTTCCCAAAGTTCAAGATTTCTGAAAATTCTCCTGTCACAGGCAGCTCAAATACAGAACTAGTTCATTTTGATTTGCATTAAATCTCAAACCATACTCTATCCACAGTCTTTTCCACTTCTGTGGTGGAAATATGTAAGTGCTGAATAAAAACTATTACTAATCAAGTTTTTAAAAACAGAACAAAACCAAACCAACACTGGAAAAAAAAAAAAAAAAAAACAAAAAAAAAAAACCAACAAACAAACCAACTAGAAAGACAGAAATCTTCCATAAGACATTTGTAGGTTTATGCGCCTCAGAGCACTCAAGACCACAACCCCACTCTAGTTGCTGGTACAGACCCACTCAGCCACATGTGCACAGAGCTCTCTGACAGCTGGTCTGGACCCCCTGGCTCCCAGACCACTTTTCCTACTCAGGGGCTAGCTGCTGGCACTCAATGCCCCATACATACACAAATGCGCACGCATGCGCGTGTTTGCACCCAGAATGAATATAGCACCCCTCACCCAGAAAAAGACTGAGAAATGGAGTTGAATGAGGAGATAGGACAGACTGTGTTGATCAGGCACAGGGCATGGCCGGACAAGCGTATCGACCTGCTCCAACAGGCCCATGTCCTTCATGTGCTGATGCGCTTCTTTTGATGCATGGCCAAGAGGTTGAGGGAAGTGGTTCTGCCCCCCTACTCTGCTCTTGTGAGACCCCACCTGGAATACTGAGTCCATCTCTGTAGCCCTCAGCACGGGAAGAACATGGGCCTGTTTGAGCAAGTCCAGAGGAGAACCACAAAGATGATTAGAGGGTTGGAGCACCTCTGCTATGAAAACAGGCCGAGAGAGTTGGGGTTGTTCAGCCTGGAGAACAGAAGGCTCCAAGGAGAACTTACAGTGGCCTTCCAATACCTAAAGGGAGACTACAAAATATGGGGAGGAACTCTGAATCAGGGAATGTAGCGACAGCACGAGGGGTAATGTTTTTAAACTGAAAGAGGGTAGATTAATATTAGATATAAGGAAGAAATTCTTTACTATGAGGGTGATGAGACACTGGAAGAAGTTACCCAGAGTTGTGGAGGCGCCATCCCTGGAAGTGTTCAAGACCAGGCTGGATGGGGCTTTGAGCAACCTGGTATACCGGGAGGTGTCTCTGCCCATGGCAGGGGGGTTGGAACCAGGTGATCTTTAAGGTCCCTTCCAAGCCAAACCATTCTATGATCCTATGATTCTATGAAATGAATCCTATCAGACATTGTTTTCTACCAATCCTTACATCAGTATAAAAACTGATGTTCAACTACTAGGGAAGGACTTGCTGTAGTGAACGATTTAGTTTATATGCGTAACTGCAGGAAAGGATTCCCAGCTGATACTTGTAAGTAAGAAAGTTGTATAGTCTTGGGTCTGAATAAAGAACAGTAGCAGGAACACCTACTCTGGTCCTGGCTAGCTTAACTGGCTTCCTGTTCAGCTGACAGTCTTCTGAAAATGTATTTCTGAGCACTTCATGAAAAGCCTGTGTGCTTAAATTGGAACAGAAGATCCTCTGGAAACAGACTGCTTAGGGAAAATGTAGCAAAACACTAAGCCAAGAAAAGCCAAAAATTCATTTACTACAAGTCTGAGTGAACTATAGCTTCTATCCTGCAGACTCCAGAACTAGATATCTCCTTTGCATTACATCAGACTTCCAGCAATCCTTAAGATACTATTTTTTGTGGTTTCTTTTTTTTTTTAAAACTTCAGTCATTGCAACCAATGAGCCAGGCATAAAGTGATCCTTTCACACTGTCCTAATCAAAAAGATGTTTCTCAAACACAACAAAAGATATTAATCTCACCTAATTTAAGGACCAAATTAAAATCTGCATATTAGAAGGGTAGCCTTCTTAAGGTCTCTCTGTAGTCCATAGAGAAAGAAAAAATCTTCTCCAGTAACAATTTGTGAGTTAGACTTCTGTTCTGAAACTCCTTCTCGCTGTCCTCTTCAGGGATCATCTAAGAAATATAAGAGCACTTACCTCTTCACTTAGGCATGTTTGAGTTAGATACTTGAAGACAGTCAGCATTAGTGTTCCTCCTATTCCCACAACTGCAGTTCCAGATCCTCCAAAGAAATGCATCAAGATGTACTAAAGCATGAATTTTCTTCCACTTTAATACCTTTATTTCATAATAAGTTGGCTGGCCTTGGAATTAATGAATAAGAAAAAAAATAAATAAAAACAAACACTTAAAACCCCCTGGATTTATTTCAAAGAAGTAGAGAATTAAAAATATATGAAAAAATACATGAAAAAATGTACAACCATCTGAATATGGTCCTAGGCAGCTGGATCTAGGTGGCCCTGCTTGAGCAGGGGTGTTGGACAAGATGATCTCCAGAAGTCCCTCCCAACCTCAGCTATACTATTCTCTGATTGTCTGATTCTATGATTCTATGACCAGTAACCTCTTTACACTTGACCAGCCCTTTCTATCCCCTTACCTATTTATTTTCCCGCACTTGTTATTCCCCAAATCACCTAGATCTCTCCCTTTCCCTGGTTTCTCCCCTAACCATCCCATCATGTCTTGTGTATTTCTGAAATGCTTTACCCCTATGTCCTTTAATGTTCCATAAACCTGAGAACAGCAATTCCTCTCTGAAAAGGTGCTCTGGAGAGTTGTCCTGTTAGCTTATCTTGATGGGTTTCATCCCTGGACACTGGGATTGAGGGTCTCCTGTGACAGCCCTGGGAAGGGCCTAGTCATGGTGCCCCTTCCTCTGAGTCCATAATTTGGGTTTCCTACACTAGCTATTGAGCCCATGTTCTACTGGGTTTGTGGAGATGGTCCTCTGATGGGCCAACAGCTCCATTGATGCACCTGGGAGTAACCAGGGCAGGGTAGTATTTGGGATCCCCCACCTGCCATTGTCCCTCTGTGCTTCTTTGTGAATGTTCAGACAAGCTTCTTATCACATAATATAACACAAAAAATGGCAGATAAATTATATTCTAAAATACTTTTTTCTATAAAGAGAGTATACAGTAAATATCAGAGAAAATAGACCTATTATAGACATCAAAGAATCACAGAATCACAGAATGGTCAGGGTTGGAAGGGACCTCTGGAGATCATCTAGTCCAAACCCCTGCCAGAGCAGGGTCACCTACAGCAGGTTGCACAGGATGGTGTCCAGGAGGGTTTTGAATGTCTGCAGAGTGGGAGACTCCATAACCTCTCTGGGCAGCCTGTGCCAGTGCTCTGCTACCCTCAAAGTCAAGAAGTTCCTCCTCATGTTTAGGTGGAACTTCCTATGTTCAAGTTTGTGCCCGTTACCTCTTGTCCTATCAATGGGCACCACTGAAAAAAGACTCCTCCCATTCCCCTGGCACCCACCCTTTAAGTATTTATAAGCATTAATAAGATCCCACCTCAATCTTTTCTTTAGACTAAAAAGACCCAAGTCCCTCAGCCTTTCCTCATAAGAGAGATGTTCTAATCCCCTAATCATCTTTGTAGCCTTTTGCTGGACCCTCTCCAGCAGAACCCTGTCCTTCTTGAACAGGGGAGCCCAGAACTGGACATAATACTCCAGATGCGGTCTCACCAGGGCAGAGTAGAGGGGGAGGATGACCTCCCTCGACCTGCTGGCCACGGTCTTATTGATGCACCCCAGGATGCCATTGGCCTTCTTGGCAACCAGGGCACATTGCTGGCTCATGGTCATCCCGTTGTCCACCAGGACTCCCAGGTCTCTTTCTACAGAGCTGCTCTCCAGCAGGTCAGCCCCCAACCTGTACTGCTGCATGGGGTTATTCCTCCCCAGGTGCAGTACCCTACACTTACCCTTGTTGAATTTCATAAGGTTTCTCTCTGCCCAACTCTCCAGCCTGTCCAGGTCATGCTGTAAGGTGGCACAGCCTTCTGGCATGTCAGCCACTCCTCCCAGTTTTGTGTCATCAGTAAACTTGCTGATGGTACACTCTATCCTTTCATCCAGGTCATTGATGACTATATTGAACAGGACTGGACCCAGTACTGACCCCTGAGGGACACCACTTGTTACTGACCTCCAACCAGACTCTGCACCACTAACCACAACCCTCTGAGCTCTATCTGTCAGCCAGTTCTCAATCCACCCCACTGTCCATTCATCTAACCCACTCTTCCTAAGCTTGCCTGTGAGGATGATGTGGGAGCCAGTTTCAAAAGACTTGCTAAAGTCAAAGTAGACAACATCCACTGCCCTCCCCTCATCTACCCATCTGTCCCAATCCAGTGTCGGGGAGGTTTCGTTATAATCCCAAAGACGAGATTAAGATGCTGAAGTCGGTCAAATGTCGTACAACCTTTTACTTAATTCTCTTAACAAAACTGAGAAAGAATGGTAAAAAGGGAAGGGGAAGGAAGGGAAGGGAAGGGAAGGAAGGGAAGGGAAGGGAAGGGAAGGGAAGGGAAGGGAAGGGAAGGGAAGGGAAGGGAAGGGAAGGGAAGAGGAAGGGAAGGGGAAGGGAAGGGAAGGGAAGGGAAGGGAAGGGAAGGGAAAGGGAAAGGGAAAGGGAAAGGGAAAGGGAAAGGGAAAGGGAAAAAGGGAAAGGGAAAGGAAAGGGAAAGGGAAAGGGAAAGGGAAAGGGAAAGGGAAGGGAAAGGGAAAGGGAAAGGGAAAGGGAAAGGAAAGGGAAAGGGAAAGGGAAAGGGAAAGGGAAAGGGAAAGGGAAAGGGAAAGGGAAAGGGAAAGGGAAAGGGAAAGGGAAAGGGAAAGGGACAGGGAAAGGGAAAGGGAAAGGAAAGGGGAAAGGGAAAGGGAAAGGGAAAGGAAAGGGAAAGGGAAGGGAAAGGTGAAAGGAGGGAAAGGGAAAGGGAAAGGGTAAGGGAAGGAAGGGAAGAAGGGAAAGGGGAAAG